>NC_069503.1:334014233-334276733 GCF_027579735.1 Bombina bombina
TAACCTTTATTATGGGGCAGACACAAAGAGTTGGATGCCACAAAGTGAAATATGAGAGATGGTTGCTGCGTCATCTACTGACCCATTCAAGAAGCCAGACTTAATTTCTCTGCCATTGTAGCTAGGAGGCTCAGTTCCAGCCAGACATCTGAACTCCTGTGGATCTTCATCAATCAACAAACTCCTTGGGGATTGCATTGCTGCGTCAAGGACTTTACAGAGTCTCTGCTCAAGTCTCTCAAAGTGGTCTTCTAAGAGCTGTAGGATCTCAGACTCCCATTTTTTTACGCATTCCATACTTCTGTGTAGTTGAGAGAAGACCAGACTTGCTGCAAAAAATCCTCAAGTATAAATAGTAGTGCAGTTAAACTGAGCAGGCTAATAAGTTAGCAATGATTAACAGTTTGGTTGCAACTGTAGTACCTGAATTTCCAAAGGGTGCCATGGTCTCATGTGAGGCCACCGCTAAAGGCCCCAGCAGTCTGCATCAGGGTTCTGTACTAATAATCAGAACAATCGTGATATCAATCTAATCAGCATTATGTGGTGCAGCAAAACTTAGCAGTTATGACCAAAGATTTTGTGATAGTCCAGCAATAATCAGCTGATTAGCTGTGTCATTTCAGGAGCCCCTGATATTGCAAACTAGCATGGCCGCTGCCCAGACACGCCCCAACATTTTCTTTTTAATATATATTTGTTACTGTATTTAATGGTCCAGTCATCAGGTTCAACATTCAGTTCCAGGTTTTATAATGAAAATGTTGGGAAGTATGCAAATGTAATAAACTTGACAGCAGTAGCTATGTGGATGACATGCACAAACTATTTACATAGCGGATAAGACACACAAGGTAGGTAAGAAGTTACAGTATTAAGTTAAGCATTTTTTAAATAAGTTACCTCATTATCATTTTCATGGAATAAATTGATGCCATAATTTATTATTCATATTTTATTCATACTTTGCTTAATAAAAATCAGTTATATGGTGTGATTCATCACAAGCTGATAAATCGGTTAATTGTTAAAGGGACACTGTACGCAATTTTTTTCTTTCGTGATTCAGATTTAGCATGGCATTTTAAGCATCTTTCTAATTTACTCCTTTTATCAATTTTTCTTCATTCTCTTGGTATCTTTATTTGAAATGCAAGAATGTAAGTTTAGATGCCGGCCCATTTTTGTTGAACAACCTGGGTTGTCCTTGCTGATTGGTGGATAAATTCATTCACCAATAAAAAAGTTGCTGTCCAGAGTACTGAACCCAAAACAAGCTTAGATGCCTTCTTTTTCAAATAAAGACAGCAAAAGAACAAAGAAAAATTGATAATAGGAGTAAGTTAGAAAGTTGCTTAAAATTGCATGCTCTTTCGGAATTACAAAAGAAAAATTTTGAGTACAGTGTCCCTTTAAAGCGACATTGTACACTATATATTTCTTTGCATAAATGTTCTGTAGATGATCCATTTATATAGCCCATCTGGGAGTGTTTTTGAAAAAATGTAAAGTTTTGCTTATTTTGTTTAAATAACATTGTGCTGATTTTCAGATTCCTAACCAAGCCCCTAAAGTTTTAGATGTATACTGATGTCTACAGACTCCAGCTTGCTCCTGTTTGTTTGATGGGTCTTTTCATATGCAGGGGAACGGGGAGGGGGGAGGATCTGCTATCAGCCCCTTTCATTAGGTGTCCCAGCTTAACCTCAAACTGCTAAATTGAGAGCTTCTAAGTAAGTTTTTAATGGGTTTTATACTGGATTTTTAGATCAGTATCTGTGCATATTATTATTTATAGCAGTGTATAGTACATGCAGATATATGACAATTGGTGTATAGTGTCCCTTAAAAGGAATGTGAAAGCCAAAATAAAACTCATTGTGCAGATACAGCATACAATTTTAGGAGGCTTTTTAAATTTTTGTATCCTTTGTTGAAAATCATACCTAGGTAGGCTCAGAATCAACCATACACTACTGGAAGGTAGCTACTGATTCAAGGCTACACACATTTGTGAATTGTCATTGACTCATTGTCGTGTTCAGCTAGCTCCCAGAAGTGCATTGCTGTTCTTGAGCTGACTTTAACTATGTATATAACTTATTTGCAGTGGTTAAACATTATACAATTCTATAAGACATAAGATCTTTGAGTTAGTTTAAAATATTTTTATATGCACAAATATGAATAGTATGAACCAGAAACTCTGCAGTATATTTCAAAACAAAATAAATAAATTCAAAAGTTATGTTTTTGCAAATGTTGCAGTTCTGCAATTTCAGAGAAGCTCTCAAAAAACCAATTGAGTATGTTCACCAAAAGTCCTTTGTTGTGGCTAATTATAGGCCAAATAGGCTTATGCGTAAATCTATAGAAGCATTGGGTAAATGTCACTAAGCGATCTCTCTGGTTTCTACAGCTTCACCTCAACAATTTCTCCATTTCTATGTTACTATAGGTGAGATGTTCACTAAAAGAGATAAAAGAACTTTAGTGAATAATCTGTAGAGTATAACATAAGCAATGGTAAGTCTGGAACCCTAAGCTTCTCAGTGAATTTTACCTTCTGTTGCATATAACATCCAGCTTATCTACTGGGTGTAGAAAAATGCAAAATACATTGAAATGAAAGTGATGGTAAATTCACTATAATGACAAAGCTATTTTCTAAAGCTTTCATTATAAATATACCTTGTGTACTCTTATTTATTTACTAAACAATGTTTAAGACAGAGTAAATCCGCTTTTTTATTTGCAGCGTTACCTGTCTTGGCCGCCTCAGTGTAAAAAATACTGATTCTGAATTTGATTGACATATGGTGGATCCAATAGCGGATGCACCATACGCCCGATAGCAGCCTCATGTAAACAGTGAATCTTTTCTTACATTATCGATTCACTGCTGATCTGCTGGGATTTTAATGCACAACCATCTCTAGGGTTTACAGAGAATGGCCTGAAAAAGAGAAAATATCCAGTGAGCAGCAGTTGTGTGGACAAAAATGCCTTGTTGAGGTCAGAGGAGAATGAGCAGACCAGGTCGAGATGATAGAAAGGCAACAGTAACTCAAATAACCACTCGTTACAACCAATGTATGCAGAATACCATCTCTGAACGCACAACACATCGAACCTTGAAGCAGATGGGCGAGCAGCAGAAGACCACACCGGTGCCACTCCTGTCAAACAAAAACAGGAAACTGAGGCTAAAATTCGCACAGGCTCACCAAACTTGGACAATTGAAAATTGGAAAAATGTTGCCTGGTCTAATGAGTCTCAATTTTAGATGCGACATTCAGATGGTAGGGTCAGAATTTGGCATAAACAACATGAAAGCATGGATCCATCCTGCCTTGTATCAAAGATTCAGGCTGGTGGTGGTGGTGGTGTAATGGTGTGAAGGATATTTTCTTGGCATACTTTGGGCCCTTTAGCATCGTTTAAATGCCATGGCCTACCTGAGTATTGTTGATGACCATGTCCATCCCTTTATTACTACAGTGTACCCATCTTCTGATAGCTACTTCCAGCAGGATAATGCACCATGTCAAAAAACTCAAATCATCTCAAACTAGTTTTTTGAACATGACAATGAGTTCACTGTACACCAATGGCCTCCACAGTCACCAGATCTCAATCCAATAGAGCACATTTGGGATGTGGTGGAACGGGAGATTAACATCATGGATGTGCTGCCGACAAATCTGCTGCAACTGTGTGATGCTATCATGTCAATATGGACCAAAATCTCTGAGGAATGTTTTCAACACCTTGTTTAAACTATGCCACAAAGAATTAGGGCAGTTCTGAAGGCAAACGGGGGTTCAACCCGGTAATAGCAAGGTGTACCTAATAAAGTGGCTGGTGAGTATATAGCTGATTATATATAGGTGTATATATATATATATATATATATACACCTATATATAATCTGAATAGGAATAAGCACTCTCTGGATTTCAAATCAACAAATATTTATTCGGCAGTGACGTTTCGGGGCATTCACCCCTTCCTCAGACCAGTCTGAGGAAGGGGTGAATGCCCCGAAACGTCACTGCCGAATAAATATTTGTTGATTTGAAATCCAGAGAGTGCTTATTCCTATTCAGATTGTACATTCCGTTAGGCACCCTGGTCTGTGTCTGGGTTGGCAAGTGAGAGTGCACTACTTTGAAGCCTATATATATATATATATATATATATAAAAAATATATATATATATATATATATATATATATATATATATATATATATATATATATATATATATATAGTAAATAGGAATTAGACATGTGCAATTTGTTTTGTCCGAATTTCATTTCCGAACTAATTTTTGCTGATTCAGAGATTTGAATGAATCTAAAATTCCAAATCGGCACCATAACTAAAATTCCAAAAATGAATAAATCAGTTTCCGAATTTTTGGATTCATTCTTTATTCATATTCTGAACTTTTCATTGTTCTAATCTAAACCGCCGTTCCCCGACATCCCCAACACTAACGAAAACACTAAATTTATTTACAAAATATTTTACCAGGAAGGATACATTGAGCTTTCTCTCATTTTCAAGTATGTCCTGGGTCCACAAAACATTGCATTGATACAATAGGGTACAATAAAATACAAAAACAATATTAATACATAATATATGCAAAACTTAACATAGAACAGGTAGGAAATATATAATCAACCATGACAGGTGCATTCTGTTTTGAGATATGCAGAGAGGGATCTCTTAAAGGATTTTAGACTTGGGGAAGGTTTTAAAGTGTGCGGGAGGTCGTTACATAATTGTGGTGCTCTGTAGAAAAAGGAGGATCGATCTGCTTTCTTTTTGTATGGAGGCAGACTAAATAATGTGCTGGTACTGGATCGGAGGTTATGGGAGGTGGGAACAGCTGGGGAGTGCATTCTGCTCAGGTACGGTGGGAGCTTCCCAGAAAAGCTCTTAAACACAAGGCTGGAAAGATGGAGGGTGCGTCTGGATTCCAGCAACAGACAGTTTAGTTCTTTTAGCATGTCACAATGGTGGGTCATGTAGTTACATTGTAGCACAAAGCGACAGAATGAGTTATACAGTGTATTAAGTTTATAAAGCTATTAATCCCTAAACCACCATTCCCCGACATTGCTAAAACTAACTAAACCTATTAACCTCTGAACTGCAGTTCCCTGACATTGCCGACACTAACTAAACTTATTAACCCCTTAACTGCCCCCCTAACATCGCCGACACTAACTAAACCTATTAATTTCTAAACCGCAATTCCCAAACATCGCCAACACTAACTACACCTATTAACCCCTAAACCACAGTTTCCCGACATCGCCGACACTAACTGAACCTATTAACCCCTATACCGCCCCCCTCCCCACATCGCCAACACTAACTAAACCTATTAATCCCTAGACCGCAGTTCCCAAACATTGCCAACACTAACTAAACCTATTAACCCCTAAACAGCAGTTCCCCCGACATCGCCGACACTAACTAAAACACTAAATAAAGCTATTACCCCTAAACCGCAGTTCCTTAACATTGCCAACACTAACTAAATCTATTAACCTCTAAACCGCTGTTTCCAAACATCGCCGACACTAACAAGACCTATTAACCTCTAAACCGTTGCCACCCCCCAACATCGCAACTACCTAAAAAACTATATTAACCGCTAAACCTAACACCCCTAAATTTAACATAATTAAAATACACCTACATTAAAGTTACAATTACTAACTACTTCTTAAAAATAAATACAAACTTACCTGTGAAATAAAAATAAAACCTAAGCTAATTACAATATTACTATTTACTAATGACCTAGTTAAAATAAATACAAACTTACTTGTAAAATAAAAATAAAACCTAAGCTTAAACTAAAAAAAACTAACATTACTAAAGATAAAAAACCTAAGATTACAAATAAATTAAAACTACAATTGCAAAAAATAATAAACCCTAAAACTACAAAAAATAAAAAAACTACTATTACAAAAAATAACAAACAAAATTATCCAAAATAAAAATTATTCCTATTCTAATACGCCTTCTAAAAAAAAACACCCCAAAATAAAAAAAACTAATCTATAATAAACTACCAATCGCCCTTAAAAGGGCCTTTTGTAGGGCATTGCCCTAAAGTTAACAGCTCTTTTGCAAAAAAATTAAAACAAATACCCCCTAACATTACAAACCCCCACCCCCCCAACCCACAAAATAAAAAAACCTGACTAAAAAAAACCTAATCTACCCATTGCCCGAAAAGGACATTTTGTATGGGTAATGCCATTAAAACGACATTCAGCTCTTTTTATGCCCATTAAAAATAAAAAAGCCCTAATCTAAAAAAAAAAACACCCCAAAAATAAAAAAATCTCTTTACAAAAGAAAACTACCCCCAAAAAACTAACACTAACCCCACTAACTAGTGCTAAAGTCCGGCGAAAGATCTTCATCCCAGCGGTGAAGCATCTTCATCCAGGCGGCTCCATCTTCATCCATCATAGGACCGGTATCTTCTATCTTCTTCATCCCTGCGAAGGCGGAGCAGTCTGTGGTTGCACGGAGGCACAGATCCAGGCAGATGTCAAGACGGAGGTCCAGTCAAAGGTCCATTGGTCCAACATGGAGGTCCTCTTCATGCGATCGTCTGCCGCACACTAAGGATTCAATGCAAGGTACCCCTTTTATATTGTGGTACCGTTGCATTCCTATTGGCTGAAAAATTCAAATTAGCCAATAGGAATGAGAGCTGCTTAAATCCTGTTGGCTGTTTAAAACGCATACACTGACCGCTCCGCCTCCGCAGGGATGAAGAAGATAGAAGATGCTGGTCCCACTATGGATGAAGATGGAGCCATCCGGATGAACATCTTTCTTGGCTGGGATGAAGATCTTTCGCCGGACTTCAGGAACTGTGAGTAACATTTTTGGGGATAGTCTTAGGTTTTTTGTTGGGGTGTTTTTTTTGTAGATTAGGGCTTTTTATGTTTAATGGACTGAAAAAGAGCTGAATGCCCTTTTAAGGATAATGCACAAGGTTGTAATAATAGGGGGTGTTTGTTTTATTTATTTTTTGCAAAAGAGCTGTTAACTTTAGGGCAAATCCCTACAAAAGGCCCTTTTAAGGGCTATTGGTAGTTTATTATAGATTAGATTTTTTTATTTTGGGGTGTTTTTTTTTTTTTTTTAAACGGGTTATTAGAGTAGGAATCCTTTTTATTATTTTGGATAATTTCGTTTGTTATTTTTTGTGATGGGATTGTTTTTATTTTTGGGTGTTTTTTTTTTAGATTAGAACTTTTAATGGCAATGCCCATACAAATGCCCTTTTCAGGGCAATGGGTAGATTAGTTTTTTTTTATTTTGTGGGTTTTATAATGTTAGCGGGTGTTTGTTTTATGATTTTTTTTTTACAAAAGAGCTGTTAACTTTAGGGCAATGCCCTACAAAAGGCCCTTTTAAGTGCCATTGGTAGTTTATTATAGATTAATTTTTTTTTATTTTGGGGTGGGGTTTTTTTTATACGAGGTATTAGAATAGGAATAATTTATATTATTTTGGATAATTTCATTTGTTATTTCTTGTTATAGTATTTTTTTTATTTTTTGTAATTTTAGTGTTTATTATATTTTGTAATTGTTTTTTTTTTTTGTAATGTTAGTTTTTTTTATTTTTAGTAATCTTAGGTTTTTATAGTTTAATCTTAGGTTTTATTTTTATTTCACAGGTAAGTTTGTATTTATTTTAACTAGGTAGTTAGTAAATAGTAATATTGTAACTAGCTTAGGTTTTATTTTTATTTCACAGGTAAGTTTGTATTTATTTTTAAATAGGTAGTTAGTAATTGTAACTTTAATTTAGGTGTATCTTAATTATGTTAAAGTTAGAGGGTGTTAGATTTAAGGGTTAAAAGCTTTATTTAGTGTCTGTGATATCGGGGAACAGTGGTTTAGAGGTTAATTTAGTTAGTGTTGGTGATGTGGGGGGGGCGGCGGTTTGCGGGTTAATTGGTTTAGTTATTGTTGGCGATGGGGTGGGACGGTGGTTTAGGGGTTAATAGCTTTATTTAGTGTTGGCAATGTCGGGGAATGGCGGTTTAGAAGTTAATAGGTTTAGTTAGTGTTGGCGATGTGGGAAGGTGGCTGTTTAGGGGTTAATAGGTTTAGTTAGTGTTGGCGATGTGGGGGGATGTTTTTCGGGAATCAGCATAATCATTATGTAAAGTAAAATTGCTTTCGGAGCCATTCTTTATTTTAAAACCATTCTTTATTCATATTCATTATTCTTTTGTAAACTTCAGAATAGAATAATGAATATGAATAAAGTCTGGATCCAAAATAACAAACGGATCCGAAAAACAAACAGATACAAAAAACGATTTACCTTAACATAACTAATTTGCCGAAACAGTTTTTTTTAACTTAACTAAACTAATTTCCCAAAACAAAATAATTTAACTAATGAAAAAAAAACAAAAAAAAAACAAATTTTTACGTATTGCACATGTCTAATAGGAATAGCTATTTATAAATGCATAGAACGTATTCCGCTATGTACAGAACATTGTAATGTGAAATATTTACAGTAAATACACAGTATAACATATATATATATATATATATATATATATATATATGTGTGTGTGTGTGTGTGTATCTACATATGTATTTATATGTGTAACTATGTCTGTAAATGCATAGATACACATATAAATACATATATGTACACGTATATAGACATTTTTTATATATATATACTGTATCTCAATGTTAAACACCTGATACCTCATATTTTTGAGCCCTTATAACTTTTGTGTGCAATATTTTTTGTAATATTTTTTATTAGATGGTGTTATTATATGTGTAAGTGTACTGTGTAATATATTTTGATGTGTTTTTTGTTTTGCAAAACAGTTAACCACAACTCTGAGGATGTGGTAATTACTGTAGCGTAAATTGCAATTGCGCTCAAGCAACCACATTTACTTTCAATTGTAATAGCAGTGTAATTTAACCAGCACGCAAACTATCGCAAAAACTCAATCTCCCTTGCACGCAATTCTTGCGCTCCACTTGTAATCTACCCCTTTGTGTCCTAAAAATGGCATGCATTTGTTTACTTTTATTTGCATTTGAGGGACATTATTCTGAGAAAAAATATATAATAAACTATGCACAACCGGGAAGCTAGATGAACCAATGACAAAAGGCATATATGTGCAGTCACTAATCAACAGCTAATTCCCAGTATTGCAATCTTAGAATATACTTTGAGATATTTTCTGCTTTTTTCTGTTTAATTTAAGAGATTATGTGGGTACAAACAAACATATCAAAGTTCCCCTCAGGTTTATGTCCAGGAAACCCTCAGTGGGAGTGCTGGATGCAATTTACAACTAGCAAAAGAAAAAAAAGAAAGATAGCATCCCTTTGGCATACTTCCTAAACAACACCTTAAATGTATACCCAAGAGTATATGTGAGATAAAGATAAATCATAACATGTATTACATAACATTAAAAGTACTACAAGTTATAAAACAGAAGTAATAATAATAGATTACAGATATACAGATGTATATCATGATGACCTGGGCAATACAATATACAATACAATATACTGTTTAGACAGAGGAATGGAATCTAATCTTTTACAAAACTAATTAAGAAATACCAAAAGTTATTGTTTTTTTTTAAATATATTTTTTAAAAATGTTAGCTTTTTACAACTGGGGGCAAGATTACATATGCAGCGTCGCCCGCAAAAGCCGCCGTCCACAGTTTTTAGTCCGGTATTGCAATCACATATATGGCGCTGCATATAAATGCGGCGCGCTTATTTCACCCGTTGCCCACTAATTTTACTCCCATAAACTAATATAAAACCGCATCGCAAATCGGTATCACATATTCAGCACAAGGAGTTGCGTGGCGAAAATTGAGGAATTTTACTCGCCACACATAGGCAGACGCAGCAAGGCTTGAGCTGAATATATAAGTACTGTAACTCCCTGGAAGTTCTAACTTACACCGAACACATGCACAAAATCTACCTGTCAACCGTCATCCCCCCACTGCCATTACTAAATCAAATCTATTAACCCCTAATCCGCCAACCCCCACATCGCAAACTGCCTAATAAATTTATTAACCCCTAATCTACTAACCTTCATATCGCAAACTATCTAACCCCTAAACCACCAATCCCCCACATCGCAAAAAACCTAATTAACCTATTAATTCCTAAACCACTAACCTCCCACAACGCAATAAACCTAATTACACTATTTACCCCTAAACCGCCAACCCCCACATCACAATAAACCTAATTAAGCCATAAACTCATAAACCGCCAACCCCCCACAACACAAATAACTAATTTAAAGGGACATTCAACACTTAGTGTAACAGGTTTTAATATTGTAAATTAAGAAACGGAGGTCCGCCTACACTATACCCCTCCTCCCTTGCCGCCTTGCTTCTGTCCTAATCAGCGGCGCTAACTACTCTAATACCCGGTCAATATGGATGCCGAACTCCCCCCACTATTACGTAGCTGACTTCTTCTTAAACTGATAAGCAAATCAGAATCCAGTCCTCGGACTGAAATTGCACGCGCGTGCAATTTCAGTCCGAGGACTGGATTCTGATTTGCTTATCAGTTTAAGAAGAAGGCAGCTACGTAATAGTGGGGGGAGTTCGGCATCCATATTGACCGGGTATTAGAGTAGTTAGTGCCGCTGATTAGGACAGAAGCAAGGCGGCAAGGGAGGAGGGGTATAGTGTAGGCGGACCTCCGTTTCTTAATTTACAATATTAAAACCTGTTACACTAAGTGTTGAATGTCCCTTTAATTACTAAGCCCCCTAACCTAACACCCCCCAAATTAACCACAATTAATAAAATAAAAAAATACTAAGTTACAATTAAAATAAAAACTAACATTACTTAAAAAAAACAGCCTAACATTAAATTAAATAAATCTAAAATTACAAAAAATAAAAAAGTCTAAAATTACAGAAAAAATAGACCAAATTATAAAAAATAAAAAAATAACCCTTATCTAATACCCCTATGAAAATAAAAAAGTCCTCCCAAAAATAAAAACACCCCCTAATCTAAACTAAACTACCAATAGCCCTTTAAAGAGCCTTTTGTACGGTAATGCTCTAAGTTAAACAGTCCTTTTAAAATAAAAAAAATACTATGTCCCCCCCCTAACAGTAAAACCCCCACCCACCAAACCTCCCAAAATAAAAAAACTAACACTAAAAAAACTAAATTACTCATTGCTCCTAAAGGGGCATTTGTATGGGCATTACCCTTAAAAGGGCAATCAGCTCTTTTGCAGCCCAAAAAATCCCTAATCTAAAAAATAGCCACCCCCCAAAAAAAGCCTAAATTCTATCCCCCAAATAGGTACTTACCATTCCTGAAGTCTGGTAGGGAAGGTCTTCTTCCAGGCAGTGATGATCTTCCAGATGGCGATATCTTCTTCCAGCACAGGGACCTCTTCTATCTTCATTCAGGACTAAGACGACACGGAGTGGAGGTGACCGCGGAACAGGACCGGCGTCCACAGAGCCATCCAGTGTGAAGGATCCTCTTCGTATGATTGTCGCCACAGACTGAGGATTGAATGCAAGGTACCCGTAGATTAGGTTTAATTTTTTTATTTTTGATAATTTGGTTTATTTTCGTTCTGTAATTTTAGACTTTTATTGTTTGTAATTTTAGATTTATTTAATTTAATGTTAGTTTTTTATTTTAATTGTAACTTAGTATTCTATTATTTTATATAATCGGGTTTAATATAGTGGGGTGTTAGGTTAGGGGGTTTAGTGATTAAATTAGTTTATTTATTGAGCGGGGTTGGCGGTTTAGGAGTTAATCACTTTATTAGGTAGATTGTGATGTGGGGTCATGGCAGTTTAGGGGTTAATCACTTTTTTAGGTAGATTATGATGTGGGTGAATGGTGGATTAGGGGTTAATAGTTTAATTAGGTATATTGCATTGTGGGAGGTTGGCGGTTTAGGGGTTAATACTTTTTTTTTTTTTAAGAATTATTTTTATTGAGGTACTTAAAACATACAATATAGGTTGAAAATACAATTTCAATTTCAAATATTCTCCAAATACAGGTTACAGTAGACATGGCAGTTCATCAACACAATAAAATAACCTTTTGAATATCATCGCTATTACATGAAGTATTAGTTTAACACATAAATAAAATTATAACAGTGATACCTCATTTTTTTATTTATATTCTCTAATATATAATCCCCTGAGATCCAATAAGGTCACTCATGGACCCAGTTGCTCCTAAATTAAATGGCCTCTTTTGGGCCTTATTGCCTATACAAATAGACTAGCTTACAAATAACCTAGCGTTTGATATTAATAATATCTGATAATTTTCACTCTCGTGTAGTAGGTAGTTTGCTCTGAAAGCACAGCCATATGGGTCTATAAGGGAACTTGAAAGATCATTAAGATATGGCATCTCGCCAATAAAAAAAAAAATGACCTTGTAGATATCATCGCCATTGCATGAACTATTAGTATAAAACATAGATTAAATTAAAGCAGTAAAACCTCATTTTTTTATTTGTTTTGAAATGGTCAATCATGGGCCTTAATATTTATACCAATAAACTAGCTTATAACATACTAGCATTTGATATTGAATAATATTCAAACTCAAGTAGTAGGTAGCTAGCTCTAATATGGCAGTCATATGGGTCTATAAGGAAAGGGGACTTAAAATATCACTACCTAGCTCTCTTGCACCTTACCATAGCCACTGTATACCCTACTATATAATTTGACTAACTGGTAAACCTATGAAAACTGCTTCAAAAGTGTAAATGCTACCATGAGGACATGTAGAGACAGGTTAAATATGTCACAGGATAGTAATACAGAAATTAAATACAAGAACCGTAACTAAATGTAAAAATATTAGTCTGGAGAATGATATAGATGAAATATAGGGATTGTAGACAAACACAAATATAATAATCTGCACTTACATTTACCCCAAAAACAGAATTTATGCTTACCTGATAAATTACTTTCTCCAACGGTGTGTCCGGTCCACGGCGTCATCCATAACTTGTGGGAATATTCTCTTCCCCAACAGGAAATGGCAAAGAGCACAGCAAAAGCTGTCCATATAGTCCCTCCTAGGCTCCGCCCACCCCAGTCAATCGACCGACGGACAGGAGAAAAAACAGGAGAAACCATAAGGTGCCGTGGTGACTGTAGTTAAAGAAAGAAATTCATCAAACCTGATTAAAAAACCAGGGCGGGCCGTGGACCGGACACACCGTTGGAGAAAGTAATTTATCAGGCAAGCATAAATTCTGTTTTCTCCAACATTGGTGTGTCCGGTCCACGGCGTCATCCATAACTTGTGGGAACCAATACCAAAGCTTTAGGACACGGATGAAGGGAGGGAGCCAATCAGGTTACCTAAACAGAAGGCACCACGGCTTGCAAAACCTTTCTCCCAAAAATAGCCTCCGAAGAAGCAAAAGTATCAAATTTGTAGAATTTGGCAAAAGTGTGCAGGGAAGACCAAGTCCCTGCCTTACATATCTGATCAACAGAAGCCTCGTTCTTGAAGGCCCATGTGGAAGCCACAGCCCTAGTAGAGTGAGCTGTGATGCGTTCAGGAGGCTGCCGCCCGGCAGTCTCATAAGCCAATCGGATGATGCTTTTCAGCCAAAAGGAAAGAGAGGTAGCAGTAGCCTTTTGACCTCTCCTCTTGCCAGAATAAACAACAAACAGAGAAGACGTTTGTCTGAAATCCTTTGTTGCTTCTAAATAGAACTTTAAAGCACAAACTACATCTAAATTGTGTAACAAACGTTCCTTCTTTGAAACTGGATTTGGACACAAAGAAAGAAGGCACAACTATTTCCTGGTTAATATTCTTGTTGGAAACAACCTTTGGAAGGAAACCAGGTTTAGTACGCAAAACAACCTTATCTGAATGGAACACCAGATAGGGTGGATTACACTGCAAAGCAGATAACTCAGAAACTCTTCTAGCAGAAGAAATAGCAACCAAAAACAGAACTTTCCAAGATAACATCTTGATATCTATGGAATGTAGAGGTTCAAACGGAACCCCCTGAAGAACTGAAAGAACTAAATTCAGACTCCAGGGAGGAGTCAAAGGTCTGTAAACAGGCTTGATCCTGACCAAAGGCTGAACAAAAGCTTGAACATCAGGCACAGCTGCCAGTCGTTTGTGTAACAAGACAGATAAAGCAGAAATCTGTCCCTTTAGAGAACTCGCTGATAATCCCTTATCCAAACCTTCTTGGAGAAAGGAAAGGATCCTAGGAATTTTGATCTTACTCCATGAGAATCCCTTGGATTCACACCAACAGATATATCTTTTCCATATTTTATGGTAAATTTTTCTAGTTACAGGTTTTCTGGCTTGTACCAGAGTATCTATTACAGAATCCGAAAACCCACGCTTAGATAAAATCAAGCATTCAATTTCCAAGCCGTCAGCTGGAGGGAAACTAGATTTGGATGTTCAAATGGACCTTGTACTAGAAGATCCTGTCTCAAAGGTAGCTTCCATGGTGGAGCCGATGACATATTCACCAGGTCTGCATACCAAGTCCTGCGTGGCCACGCAGGAGCTATCAAGATCACAGAGGCCCTTTCCTGCTTGATCCTGGCTACCAGCCTGGGAATGAGAGGAAACGGTGGAAACACATAAGCTAGGTTGAAGGCCCAAGGCGCTACTAATGCATCCACTAGAGTCGCCTTGGGATCCCTGGATCTGGACCCGTAGCAAGGAACCTTGAAGTTCTGACGAGACGCCATCAGATCCATGTCTGGAATGCCCCATAATTGAGTCAACTGGGCAAATATCTCCGGGTGGAGTTCCCACTCCCCCGGATGGACTGTCTGACGACTCAGATAATCCGCCTCCCAGTTTTCCACTCCTGGGATGTGGATCGCAGATAGGTGGCAGGAGTGATCCTCCGCCCATTTTATGATTTTGGTCACTTCTCTCATCGCCAGGGAACTCCTTGTTCCCCCCTGATGGTTGATGTAAGCAACAGTCGTCATGTTGTCTGATTGGAATCTTATGAATCTGGCCTTTGCTAGTTGAGGCCAAGCCCTGAGAGTATTGAATATCGCTCTCAGTTCCAGAATGTTTATCGGGAGAAGAGACTCTTCCCGAGACCATAGCCCCTGAGCTTTCAGGGAGTCCCAGACCGCGCCCCAGCCCACTAGACTGGCGTTGGTCGTGACGATGACCCACTCTGGTCTGCGGAAGCTCATTCCTTCGGACAGGTGATCCTGGGTTAGCCACCAACGGAGTGAGTCTCTGGTCTTCTGATCTACTTGAATCACTGGAGACAAGTCTGTATAGTCCCCATTCCACTGTTTCAGCATGCACAGTTGTAATGGTCTTAGATGAATTCGCGCAAAAGGAACTATGTCCATTGCTGCAACCATCAACCCTACTACTTCCATGCACTGAGCTATGGAAGGTCGTGGAACAGAGTGAAGAACTTGACAAGCGTTTAGAAGTTTCGACTTTCTGACATCTGTCAGGAAAATCTTCATTTCTAAAGAATCTATTATTGTCCCCAAGAAAGGAACTCTTGTCGACGGAGACAGGGAACTTTTTTCTATGTTCACTTTCCATCCGTGAGATCTGAGAAAGGCCAGAACGATGTCTGTGTGAGCCTTTGCCTTTGAAAGAGATGACGCTTGTATCAGAATGTCGTCCAAGTAAGGTGCCACTGCAATGCCCCTTGGTCTTAGAACCGCTAGAAGGGACCCGAGTACCTTTGTGAAAATCCTTGGAGCAGTGGCTAGCCCGAATGGGAGAGCCACAAACTGGTAATGTTTGTCCAGAAAGGCGAATCTTAGGAACTGATGATGATCTTTGTGGATAGGAATATGTAGATACGCATCCTTTAGATCCACGGTAGTCATAAATTGACCCTCCTGGATTGTAGGTAAAATCGTTCGAATAGTTTCCATTTTGAACGATGGCACTCTGAGAAATTTGTTTAGGATCTTTAAATCCAGAATTTGTCTGAAAGTTCCCTCTTTTTTGGGAACTACAAACAGATTTGAGTAAAACTCCATTCCTTGTTCCACGGTTGGAACTGGGTGTATCACTCCCATTTTTAAAAGGTCTTCTACACAATGTAAGAATGCCTGTCTCTTTATTTGGTTTGAAGATAAGTGAGACATGTGGAACCTTCCCCTTGGGGGTAGTTCCTTGAATTCCAGAAGATAACCCTGAGAAACTATTTCTAGTGCCCAGGGATCCTGAACATCTCTTGCCCAAGCCTGAGCGAAGAGAGAGAGTCTGCCACCTACTAGAACCGGTCCCGGATCGGGGGCTACTCCTTCATGCTGTTTTGGTAGCAGCAGCAGGCTTCTTGGCCTGCTTACCCTTGTTCCAGCCTTGCATCGGTATCCAAGCTGGTTTGGTTTGTGAAGCATTACCCTCTTGTCTAGAGGCTGCAGAGTTGGAGGCCGGTCCGTTCCTGAAATTGCGAAAGGAACGAAAATTAGACTTATTCTTGGCCTTGAAAGGCCTATCTTGTGGGGGGCATGGCCCTTACCCCCAGTGATGTCTGAGATAATCTCTTTCAATTCTGGCCCAAAAAGGGTTTTACCCTTGAAAGGGATATTAAGCAATTTTGTCTTGGAAGATACATCCACTGACCAAGACTTTAGCCAGAGCGCTCTGCGCGCCACAATTGCAAACCCTGAATTTTTCGCCGCAAATCTAGCTAACTGCAAAGCGGCATCTAAAATAAAGGAATTAGCTAACTTAAGTGCGTGAATTATGTCCATAACCTCCTCATACGGAGTCTCTCTACTAAGCGACTTTTCTAGTTCCTCGAACCAGAACCACGCTGCTGTAGCGACAGGAATAATGCACGAAATAGGTTGCAGGAGGTAACCTTGCTGTACAAAAATCTTTTTAAGCAAACCCTCCAATTTTTTATCCATAGGATCTTTGAAAGCACAATTATCCTCAATAGGAATAGTAGTGCGCTTGGCTAGTGTAGAAACTGCCCCCTCGACCTTAGGGACTGTCTGCCATAAGTCCTTTCTGGGGTCGACCATAGGAAATAATTTCTTAAATATAGGAGGGGGGACAAAAGGTATGCCGGGCTTCTCCCACTCCTTATTCAGTATGTCCGCCACCCGCTTGGGTATAGGAAAAGCGTCGGGGTGCACCGGAACCTCTAGGAACTTGTCCATCTTGCACAATTTTTCTGGAATGACCAGGTTGTCACAATCATCCAGAGTAGATAGCACCTCCTTAAGCAGTGCGCGGAGATGCTCTAATTTAAATTTAAATGTCACAACATCAGGTTCTGCCTGTTGAGAAATTTTACCTGAAACAGAAATTTCCCCATCTGACAAAACCTCCCTCATGGCCACTTCAGATTGGTGTGAGGGTATGACAGAGCAATTATCATCAGTGCCCTCCTGTTCTACAGTGTTTAAAACAGAGCAATCACGCTTTCTCTGAAATGCAGGCATTTTGGATAAAATATTTGCTATGGAGTTATCCATTACTGCCGTCAATTGTTGCATAGTAACAAGCATTGGCGCGCTAGAAGTACTAGGGGTCTCCTGCATGGGCAAAACTGGTGTAGACACAGAAGGAGATGATGTAGAACTATGTCTACTCCCTTCATCTGATGAATCATCTTGGGCAACTTTACTATCTGTGGCAGTACTGTCCTTACTTTGTTTGGACGCTATAACACAATTATCACACAATTTTGAAGGGGGAGACACATTGGCTTCCATACATACAGAACATAGTTTATCTGAAGGCACAGACATGTTAAACAGGCTTAAACTTGTCAATAAAGTACAAAAACTGTTTTAAAACAAAAACCGTTACTCTTTAAATTTTAAACAGGGCACACTTTATTACTGAATATGTGAAAAACTATGAAGGAATTGTTCAAATTTAACCAAATTTTCCCCACAGTGTCTTAAAGCATTCAAAGCATTGCACCCCAAATCTTAGACCTTTAACCTTTAAAATGACGAAACCTGAGCCGTTTACAGTTTTAACCCCTCTACAGTCCCAGCTACAGCCTTTGCTGCGACTTTACCAAACCCAGGGGGGTATACGATACCAAATGAAGCCTTCTAGGAACCTTTTCAACTACTTTCAGACCCACACACATGCAGCTGCATGTCCTGCTCTCAAAAGTAACTGTGCAGTAATGGCGCGAAAATGAGGCTCTGCCTACTACAGAGAGGGCCCTTCCTGACTGTCTAAACCAGTGCCTGACGTAAAAAAACGTTCCCCAAAGTTTATAAAGTGTGAATTTCAACATCAAGCTGTATAAAATGCCCAAATAAAGCAATCGATCTAGCCCATAAAAGTGTCTACCAGTTTTATAGCCCATATTAAGCCCTTTATTCTGTTTGAGACTAAGAAAATGGCTTACCGGTCCCCATGAGGGGAAATGACGGCCTTCCAGCATTACACAGTCTTGTTAGAAATATGGCTAGTCATACCTTAAGCAGAAAAGTCTGCCAACTGTTTCCCCCAACTGAAGTTATCTCATCTCAACAGTCCTATGTGGAAACAGCAAACGATTTTAGTTACTGCTGCTAAAATCATACTCCTCTCACAAACAGAACTCTTCATCTTTTTCTGTTTCAGAGTAAATAGTACATACCAGCACTATTTTAAAATAACAAACTCTTGATAGTAGAATAAAAAAACTACAACTAAAACACCACATACTCTTCACCATCTCCATGGAGATGCTGCTTGTTCAGCGGCAAAGAGAATGACTGGGGTGGGCGGAGCCTAGGAGGGACTATATGGACAGCTTTTGCTGTGCTCTTTGCCATTTCCTGTTGGGGAAGAGAATATTCCCACAAGTTATGGATGACGCTGTGGACCGGACACACCAATGTTGGAGAAAAGTGCATTTTATACGTCACCTATTCCCAGAACATTAAATAAACTTTTGCAGCGTAACTCGATGTTGCTGGTGATAAGAGGTATAATAGAACATAGCTAGGCAAGCATATAAGGGAACAACCTAGTCCAGTTACAATCATATAATATGCAGATTTGAGATCCATCCTGGCTATGGCCCACCAAGTGCGCACACACAAGTGCACATACACCATGGAGGGTGTAATTCAACCGACTCCTAGCCTCCACGTTAACTGTCTCTCATTGACTGCATACCAGTTGGCATACCTCATGGCTATGAACTCCAAGGGGCATAACCCAAGTCTGTCCTGTATAATGTGTCCCCACTCATATGACAGTCTCAAAGTTAATTTGTCACTGGAGATGTTAGCCAACAGGGTGAGCTACAGTTCTGAATTAACATCAGATTAGTTACCAGAATCGGAGGCTCAATAGCTGGCCTGTAAGTGTCGTGTGAAGCCATTTCATCTGACCCAAGACAGTCGCCAGATAGCCCATAGCAATCAGCGTTATCTCTCTCATCACCCTTGACACCCATATCCTTTCTTGCAGGTGTGTCATATTTAGTTATAGCAATCCACTGAAGCAGGTACAAATCACCCGATCCTTGTTTTTGCGTGCTGCTGGAGAGAGTAGAAAGCTGTCCCCAGGGCCCCAAAGCGCCGCACCCTCTCACTGTCTCATGATCAGGGGCTACCCACAGACAATCATCTGCCTTAGCAGCCTCGGGCAATGTAAATGCAATTCACACATCCTCAATCAATTTGGCATGACAGGAATCGAGAAGACTACTGAACACAGCTGCAAGACAATCTGCTGACTCCACACTAGTCTCAGTTAATCACTCACATATGCCTCAAAATGCGCTGGTCAGTAAAAATGTATCTGGGTAGTGTTGAGGCTAGTGTGTCTCTTTCCCTTCAGTAGAGCTACTAACTACACAATTCTGTATGAGTTGGGCTCTGTGGTAAATTTAGTATCTGTGTATTGTTTAACCGAGAAGTCTGGGGGGGTATGTGCGGCAGCCGCAGTCACACAGTTCTCCATCAACCAGTCGTTAAAGGCCTAGCTAACCAGGATTATGTGTGGCTTGCTTGGAGAACATAGGTCAGGCCTGTCGTTTTATCCACTCCTTGTCTCAAGCACAGTAGATAGATTATCTCAATTCCCAGAAATAAAGGTTATAATAGATTAAAAGTCTAAGTTGGTAGAATGTAAGTGGGAGCTTCATCCAGACACGTCCTGCCGCTCCAAGTATAGGCTCAGCCCCCTAGGGGTTAATACTTTTATTATTAGTTGCGATGTGGGGTGATGACGGATATAGGGGTTTTTACATGTCGGGTTTATTTTTGGGAGGCGGGTTAGATTTATGGATGATGTAGGATTTTTTGTGTTTTTATTACACACTGGCAGTTTGTAAACTGTCGTACGTCACTGGCGACTCCAGAAATGTGTGTTTCTGCACATTTCTGGACATCGCCAGTTTATCTGACTTATGGCAGTTTATGTGATTCTCTGATGTGTGAGGTGAATTTACGGGCGACGTGGGTTTCAGCAGTTTCGCATATGTAATCTCCCTAAATAGTTAAACTATCAAAACCATGTAAGGGTATGAAATCATTGGAGTTCATATGTAATCTCGCCCTAAATATTTAAAATATCAAAACCTTGTAAGGGTATGAAATCATTGGAGTTCATTAAATTGCGTTCACATTTTGAGGCGCAAAGTAGGAGAACATAAATGATAAATCTTGCCCATAGTGTCCCTCCTATATGACTTCATTGGGGATTAAACGACGTGTAATAGTTATTGCTTAGGGATCTTTTGTACTCGTTTTTCATGCATTAATGGGGATAATTAACCATTTTGTTGTGGTCTGTTCATAATTGTGTATATTATTAGTGCTGAACATTTACTATTCCTTTTGGGTTTGTGCCTCCCTGGGTAGCTGAGTACTGAGTGCTTATTTTCACTTGTGTTGTTATTATTTTGTAGTCATTTAAATATTATGTAGTAAATGCTATGTTGTATCTTTATTTCTCCTATACTCTTGGGTATGCACTTAGGGTGTTAATAAAAATTTTTTAGTTAGTAGGTCAAAAGGATGCTATCTTTCTTTTCTTTTTTTGTTTTAGCAATCTTAAATTTCACCAGGCAATGCTGAATTCCCAGTGTCGAAGGTGGGTAGAAAGGTTCCCTTTCTGGGAACTTTTGTCTACTCATACCTTCATAAATATCTCTTTATATATATATATATATATATATATATATAAAAATATATATATATATATATATATACTTACAAAGCAAACAGCTTTATTACTCTTGTTACATTAGAGTGGTTAGTAATGATATTACCCAGATGCATTTGCAATTGTGAAGTTGCTACAGCTGTGAACAGATGTGAGCTATGCTGATTATAGACAGCTGATATGCTGGCTGAGCAGCATGGGAAATGTAGTCCCAAAACCTCTGGAGGGCAGAGTTTGAGAATGTCTGTAAAGCTATGTAATCATTGAAGGGTTTGATTATGGTTACATTAAAGTGTTTGAAGGTATAGATACTGTATGTTCAATATAAAATACATCAAACTTGTATGAAATTACCCACATGTCCTGTATTCATGTTATTTACTACCTACAAAAACCTGTATTCAGACATATTGCTCCGCAAACTCACCTTAATAAACTAAATACGTTATATAACTCGTTCTGCCGCTTTGTGCTACAATGTAACTACAGGACCCACCATTGTGACATGCTAAAAGAACTAAACTGGCTGTCGCTGGAATCCAGACGCACCCTCCATCTTTCCTGCCTTGTCTTTAAGAGCCTTTCTGGGAAGCTCCCACCCTACCTGAGCAGAATGCTCTACCCTGCTATTCCCACCTCCTATAACCTCCGATCCAACAACAGCACATTATTTAGCTTGCCTCAATACAAAAAGAAAGCAGCTCGATCCTCCTTTTCCTACAGAGCGCCACAATTATGGAATGACCTCCCTCACACTTTAAAAACTTCCCCAAGCCTAAAATCCTTTAAGAGATCCCTCTATACATATCTCAAAACAGAATGCTCCTGTCATGGTTGATTAAATATTTCGTACCTGCTCTATGTTAAATGTTTGCATATATTGTGTATTATTATTATTGTTTTTGTATTTTATTGTACCCTATTGTATCAATGCAATGTTTTGTGATCCCAGGACATACTTGAAAACGAGAGAAATCTTAATGTATCCTTCCTGGTAAAATATTTTATAAATAAATAAATATTAGGAAGTAATCAACTATATCAAATTAACCATCTGTTAGGTGTAACTTGCTATGGTTGCGTATCTTTTACTTTTTCTAAGATCTCTGAAAATCTTGCGAGAACCTAATTAAAAATCATGCAATAACCTTGGTTCATATGTTTTTTTTATGTATTTACCTACTCTGGAACAAACAAATGAAAAACACTTACAGGACATGAAACCCAAAATAGTTATTTCATGATTCAGATAGAGCATGTGATTTTATTATCTTATATTTGTTCTGCTGCAGGTTTGACTGGGGAGTAAATCAGATGCTTCACTGGTGAATTTATAACTAGTATTTGAACAGAAGTATATCTGTGCAAGTGCATGTTGCAATTATCATATTAATGGCTATACAGTAGGCAAACAACCATAGATCCTTAAGAGCATGTAGAAATTAATAGGCAAAGCTGACAGCAACACACTGTAAATACATGATCATTCGCCATGTTGTTATAATATGGTCGTCAGTATCTGTAACCTAGATTACAAGCTGTGCGTTTGCGTTGTAACGCTGAAAAAAATTGTAATTTCAGCGTTGAAACAGCACCGCAGCCATTACAAGTCTTGTTGGTATAGGTGTACCACAAGCCTTTTAGCCTGTAACGCAACGTCAGTCTCACACAAGTTTTTTTCATGGAATTTCCATAGCGCTGCAATTACGAGTTTTGCGGTGAGGCTAAAAAGCGAGCGTTACAAACTAAAACATCAAGATCCATAACGCAATCTAAAGTCAGTAGTTATGAGTTTTACGCTACAAATTTGTAATATAAAAGTGTTAAAAAGTACACTTACACCAATAAACTATCTATTAACACCTAAACCGAGGCCCTCCCGCATCGCAAATACTATATTAAATGTATTAACCCCTAATCTGCCGCGATATCGCCGCCACTTTAAAAAATATTAACCCCTATTCTGCCCCTCCCTGACATTGTCACCACTATAATAAAGTTATTAACCCCTAAACCACCACCCTCCCACATCGCAAACACTATTTAAATATTATTAACCCCTAATCTGCCATCCGCCCACATCACCCCCACTATACTAAACCTATTTACCCCTAAACCGCAAGCCCCCACAATGAAATATACTAAACTATTTATCCCTAAACAGAAAGCCCCCACATCACAATAAACTAATTTAAAATATTCACCCCTAAACCTAACGCCCCCCTTACTTTATATTAAAATTACAATTTCCCTAGCTTAAATTTTATAAACATTTATCTGTCAAATTAAAAAAGTTTAAACTAACAATTAAACTAATATATTTTTTAAACTACAATTATACTAACTACCAATTAAATAAAATTAAACTACACATTTAAAAATTCCTCTAAAAATTACAAAGTATTTAATTACAAAAAAAAATACTAAATGTTAAAAAATAACAAACACTAAATTACGGGAAATAACAAACAAAATTATCAAAAATAAAAAAGAATTACACCTAATCTAATAGCCCTATCAAAATAAAAAAGCCCACCCAAAATTAAAAAAACTAGCCTATAATAAACTACCAATAGCCCTTAAAAGGTTTTTTTGTGGGGCATTGCCCCAAAGATTTAATCTCTTTTACATGTAAAAAAAAAATACAAAGACCCCCAACAGTAAAACCCACCACCCAACCAACTCCCCAAAATAAAAAACCTAACTCTAAAATAAACCTAAGCTACCCATTGCCCTTAAAAGGGCATTTGTATGGGCATTGCCTTAAAAGGGCATTTAGCTCTTTTACATGCCCAAACCCTAATCTAAAAAAAACACCCCAAAAAAACTTAAAAAACCTATCACTAACCCCCCAAGATCCATTTACAGTTTTTGAAGTCCTGCTTGAACCATCTTCATCCAGGCAGCGAGAAGTCTTCATCCAGACGGCCTCTTCAATCTTCATTCCGGCGGCGGAGTCCTCATCCAAGCAGATTTGAATCACCCAATAGAATGAGAGCTGCTTAAATCATATTGGTTGATTTAAACAGCCAATAGGATTTTAGCAGCTCTAATTCCAACTGGCTGATTCAAACTTTTCAGCCAATTGGAATGCAAGGGACGCCATCTTGAATCGCGTACTTTGCATTGAAGATTCAGTGTACGGCGGCGACCGTATGAAGAGGATGCTCTGCACCGGATGTTTTCAGGATGGACCCGCTCCACGCTGCCGGGATCAAGATAGAAGATGCCGCCTGGATGAAGATTGAAGAGGCCGTCTGGATGAAGACTTCTTGCCGCACTTCGCCGCCGGGATGAAGATTGAAGAGGCCGTCTGGATGAAGACATCTCGCCGCCTGGATGAGGACTTCTCCGCCAGGATGAAGATCGTTCAAGCGGGACTTCAAAAACTGTAAGTGGATCGTCGGGGGTTAGTGTTAGATTAGGGTTTGGGCATGCAAAAGAGCTAAATGCCCTTTTAAGGGCAATGCCCATACAAATGCACTTTTCAGGGCAATGGGTAGCTTAGGTTTTTTAGATAGTTTTTTTATTTTGTGGGTTGGGGGGGTGGGGGATTGTAATGTTAGTGGGTATTTGTATTTTTTTTTCTTCACAAAAGAGCTGATATCTTTAGGGCAATGCCCTACAAAAGGCTTTTTTAAGGGCCATTGGTAGTTTATTCTAGATTGGGTTTTTTATTTTGGGGTGTTTTTATTTTTTAATGGGTATTAGAATAGGAATAATTTTTATTATTTTTGATAATTATTTTTAATAATTTTTTAGGGGGTGTTTGTATTTTTTTGTAGCAAAAGAGCTGTCTAACTTAGGACAATGCCCTACAAAAGGACCTTTTAAGGGCCCTTGGTAGTTCATTCTAGATTTGGCTTTTTTTTTATTATTAAAGGGTATTAGAATAGGAATAATTTTTATTTTTTTTGGATCATTTTTATTTTTTTGCATAATATTTTTTTTTGTAATGGTAGTTTTTTTTGTGATTTTAGTTTTTTTTTTAATTTTAGGTCTTAGTGTAAGGTAGCTTAGGTTTTTTTTTTTTTTTTACAGGTAAGTTTTTATTTATTTTAACTAGGTAGTTAGTAAATAGTTAATAACTATTTACTAACTAGTCTACCTAGTTAAAATAAATACACTTGTCTGTGAAATAAAAATAAAACCTAAGCTAGCTACAATATAACTATTAGTTATATTGTTGCTAGCTTAGGTTTTATTTCACAGGTAAGTATGTATTTAGTTTTAAATAGGAATTATTTAGTTAATAATTGTAAATTTAATATAGCTCTATTTTAATTATTTTAAAGTTAGGGGGTGTTAGAGTTACGTTAGGGTTAGGTTTAGGGGTTAATATTATTATTATTATTATCAGTTATTTGTAGAGCGCCAACAGATTCCGCAGCGCTAGAGGTTACTTTAGGTGGTTGCGATGTGGGGGGCTGGTGGTTTAGGGGTTCAAAGGTTTATTTGGTGGTAGTAATGTGGGAGGCCAGAGGTTTAGGGGTTAATAACTTTATTTAGTTGCGGTGATGTTGGGGAGCAGCGGAATAGGAGTTAATAACTTAAAGGGCCACTAAACCCAAAATCTTTCTTTCATGATTCAGATAGAGAATAGAAATTTAAACAACATTACAATTTACTTCCATTATTTATTTTGCTTCATTTTTTAAATATCCTTAGTTGAAGAAAAAGCAATGCACATGGTGAGCCAATCACACAATGCTTCTATGTGCAGCAACCAATCAGCAGCTAGTGAGCATATCTAGATATGCTTTTCATCAAAGAATATCAAGAGAATAAAACAAATTAGATAATATAAGTAAATTAGAAAAATGTTTAAAATTGCATTATCTTTCTAAATCATAAAAGATAAAATGTGGGTGGCATGTCCCTTTAAGCATAGTGGCGGTGAAATCAGCAGCGGCAGATTAGGGGTTAATAGATTTATTGCTTTAGTGCTTGTTTTGTGTGCGGTATGGAGCTTAAAAATCCCATATCGCACGCACAAGCCGGGTTTTGAAAACTTGTAATGGCTGAGCTATAGCGGGTTAAATAACGCAACTTTTGTTGCGTTCGTTAATTTCCATACAGCGCTCAAAACTTGTAATCTAGCTGTGTGTTACTTATGATGCTGTTAGTTGTTACTAATTAAAACTATATGTCAGTAATGGTACTTAACTTTTTTAACCTATTATCTCATCTTACTGTATCTTGGGGTTTCTATTACAGGGACAGTCTACACCAAAATTGTTATTGTATAAAAAGATAGATAACAAGTCAACACCTTTACTACCCATTTCTCATCTTTGCACAACAAACATTAAACTTTTTATATTATATGTTATATCAATTGTTGCCTGTTTCTAAGCCACTACAGACAACAGATAAGATTGTGCTTACTCCCGTGGAGTTGTGCAGGACACAGCACTAATTGGCTAAAATGCAAGTCAACAGATAATAAATAAATAGCCATGTAATAAGGGGCTGTTAGACGAGGCTTAGATACAAGGTAATCACAGAGGTAAAAAGTATTTTGATATACATGGTCTAAAAAATAAAACTTACCAGGATAGGCTCAATTACCTAAATATGTATAGCTTAGAGGAGAGAAGGGAAAGAGGTGATATGATAGCAACTTTCAAGTACGTAAAAGGGTTTAGTAAAACTGAGGCTGTTAGTATTTTACATGAAAAGGAAAATTCAAGAACAAGAGGTCATGATCAAGCTGAAGGGTAGTAGATTCTGGAGTAGTCTGAGGAAGCACTTTTTTACAGAAAGAGTGATTGATTTATGGAATAAACTTCCTCAAGAGGTAATAATGACAAACACTGTGGTGGACTATAAAAATGCCTGGGAGAAGCATAAGGTTATCCTACGAACTAGATAAGTTTATACTTTTAGGTAATATCGGACAGACTTGCTGGGCCTATGGCTCTTATCTGCTGTCAATATCTATGTTTCTATGTAACCATGTTGGCTGTGCAAAACTGGGGAATGGGTAAAAAGACAATTAACTATCTTTTTAAACAATAATACTTTTGGAGTAGACTGTCCCTTTAGAGCACCTTACTGCCATTGATGAAGAAGTGAGGACAAGAAGTCAGATTTTCTTCAGTCAGGCTGTTATATGTGCTCTCTGTTTAACAGTGTGATTCTTGAAGTATTTTGATGCAATATAATACTGCATTATCAAATAATTTATGTTGCTAGACTGTAACACTCTTGAGAAGAGCATGCCCAGAACACACATGGTACACCCTGAATTTAACAAGAAGTTGCTTCTCTGTGACATAAATGCCAACTGTCCCATTTTTCCCAAGACAGGCGCTTTTTGGCTTCCTGTCCCTACCTTTTAAGTCTGTCTCTTGTTCAATGTAGTCTTTATTTACTTAATATTGTGTGCAGCACTGTACTCCCACCACAGAGTTCACTGTGATTTTATTCTGTCATTACCAGACTCATTGCTAACAGCATGTTTTATTCTGTAGTTTTCTTCATTTGTGGTCTTCTGTTGTATTGGAGTTTAGTGTTTAGTCAGGTGTCAGGTAAAGGAAAGCCATTAGATGCAATATATAACACCAGGGAGGGTAGGATACAAGGTAGGATGAAGCCAAGCACCTGAAAAGTGTTGCACATTTGGAACATGTTTAATTACCCCCATTTATGTATTGATACTTTGCTTAGCAAGGGATTATGACATTGGGCTCTTCATGTGCTGGGATTCAGAAAACATACAACAAAATCCATATTTACTGGGGCATTTCTGGGTCTATTAACCTACTGCCCACATTCACTGCAGTAGCAAAGGGCAAAAATGACTATTTACCACAAAAAATGTCACATAATTGGGAAACTTTCAAAAGTGTTTTAGTAAATGTAAAATATAAGAAACAAATCTACAACATATCTACATGTATTGGTCTCAGTAGCTCCAAGACTGTAGCTAGCAAGTTAGACATATTGAGGTAATATCACTAATTTCAGGCTGTGTCAAATCTATATAAACTAAGGTGCTTTGTGGTATCATGCTTTACAGAAGCTGAAGGGTTAATAACCCTTGCTTGCTTATTTTGGTACTTGCTATAAAGATTGTCTTCCTATATCAGTCATGTGCTTGAGAGTAAGTTGGGTGATGAGGAGCTTGATGATTTAACCTGCATTAAATGCTAAAAAAATGCAAAATGAAAATGCTCTTCTATGTTACAGCAGTTATTATTGCACTATTGCTTGCCTATATCCATGTGTTTACCCTCTGCAAAAGAATTAAACACATATTTAAAGTCAGTTCCAGAGCAACAGTGCACTACTAGGAGCTAGCTGAACACATCTGGTGAGCCAATGTCAATTGGCAAATGTGTGTAGTCATCAATCAACAGCTACCTCCCTGTAGTGCATTGCTGCTCCTGAGAATATGTACATTGTGACGGATACCCCAGCTACCCCGACTGGGTAGCTCTGCCAAACGGGTCCTGCTTCCTCCCTGCTGACTGCACCTATGTAGCTGGCAAGTGACCACAGCCTGTAGCCAACCCTGATGCCCGACAACATCAGTACCCAGGCTGGTTAGCTCTGCCTGAGGATCCTTTCTCTGCCTGGAACAGGCTGCTATGTAGCCCAGGAAAAGTGATTTTAGCTGGAGCTCACCTAAATAACTAGACAGACTAGCATTCAGGTTAAACAGGAACTGATTTTATTGAGAAACATACACTCCTTTTATACACACAACTGATCTTGATAAGACGCTGAACAATGCCCCAATTTTCCCGCCATTCCCGCCCCTCCAGACATGCTGGCACCTCCATAGAAGCCACAGTCCCACATAATCCCAGTACATAGGGGAGGTGGTTTCGTGGTGATTCCGGTAGAGCAGCAGCATTTCCAGTGTGTCATTTTAAAGCTCTCGGTCCCCAGATGCCACAGTCCAAAAATCAGCATGATTCGTTACTGGGGACCAGAGTTACAGTCCGTTGTATTTATGGGGTTAGGGGTGTCCAAAACTCCCGGTTCCCAAAGCAGCTCCCCTCCGGTAATTCTCCAACCTCTTGTCCTCCCTAGGGGCTACTAATCTCCAAAAGAGCGGAGCTCTGGGGCACGACCGGGAGTTCCAGGAGCCTGGACAGCCTGAGAGGGGTTAGGTGGGTATCCGTTGAGAGGCGGCCGACCGGGAGTTCCAGTAGCCCGGCCAGCTTAGGAGGGTTTTCCTGGTCATACACCAGCTCTTTTCTAAACAAGTTTGGAACACAAAACCATGCAACCAAAAGCTTCCCCAGAGATTGTGGTTGCTCTGAGGAGCCCAAAACCAATGAGAAACAACAGGGGTGAGGTTGTAAGGTTGGTGGGGGGTAGCTTTTACTGTCTGGTATCCGTGACATACATATTCTCTTCAACAAAAAGTAGAAGTGAATTTAAAAATGACATGCTCTATCTGAATCATGAAACTTTAGTTTTGCCTTTTATATCCCACTAAGCAATCAGTATAGCTAAATTATATTATGCTACTAGAATTGTGTGTGCTTGGGAGGATTGGAGTGAACAGAGTTATGCAAACCATAAATGGGTGTGGCTCTGCTGCAAAGTGTGAAAAACAGACAAGGTGGTCTCCTTGCAAAAAATTCCTTATTTTATTGTATGCAAAAGGAACAGGAACAAACAAAGTCACGACGTTTCGGGGCCGTGCCCCTTAATCATGTGATAACATCACTCATTACACACCTGTGTTTTATAGGCAATACCTGGGAGTTTTAACCCTTACATTCTCAGAGCTTCACATAATATGTATATAGCGCCATCTTGTGTCACAATCAGTGTGAATGAAAAATTTAAAAACAGTTAAGAGGCCTCAAGAAACTATGATATACTTAATATCAAAATTGATGATATATGTTGTAATAATGTAACAACTATCAACCACAGTGGATTAACCTAAATAAGTAGATTTTGTAGATATAATAATAAATAGCTCATTATTACTAAAAATTAATTATAAACAGTGTACAATTAGCAGTATACTTATATCACTTCAGAATCAGCAACTTCCACTCAAGGAATCAGGACAGGCAATGGTCATAGAGATCTAAGATACAGAATATAAAAGCAACAATTAAATTACATAAATAACAACAAGTCACTTAACCCAAGAAAATTTAACTTAAATAATAACTTTTAAGAGTTCAATCAATAAAAAGGGGTCCAATCAATCTCTCTATTCATGCCCTTAGGTTCCAGGGTATCGAGCTTAAAGATCCAAAATGTTTCACGCTGTTTGAGCAATAGCTCCCTATTACCCCCATGCCTGGGGGTGTGGATTTGCTCGATAACCTGGAACCTAAGATGGTTGACCTGATGACCTGCAGATAGAAAGTGGTGGGCTACAGGGGCAGATAGTACCTTGAATCTAATATTGCTTTTATGTTCCATAATGCGGTCCCCTATACGTCTAGTTGACTCCCCCACATAGACACGCCCACAAGAGCATTTGATGAGATAGACCACAAATTTCGTGTTACAAGTAAAAAAATCTCTGTAAATAAATTTATAACCAGTGTGTGGGTGTAAAAAATGAGGACTTTTAATGATAGACCCACAATTGCTGCAGCCTAGACATGGAAAACAACCTAGGTTTTTCTTAGTGATGTAAGTCTGCCTAGGGGTTTTACTGGGGCCCAAATCAGCTTTGACTAGAATGTCACGTAGATTCTTAGACCTTTTAAATGTGGGCATGGGGAATTGCTGAAATTCTTTTATCTCTGTACTGCATCTCTGTAAAATGCCCCAATGTCGGCGAATCATTTTTGTAATTAATTTACTCTGTCTGCAATATTCAGAGACAAAAGTCATTCTGCTTTGATCAGTTTAAGGAGGTTTAGATTTCAAAAGATCTTGCCTCTGCAAAGGTAAAACATCCTGAATAGTTTTAGTAACCAAGTCTGGAGGATACCCACGTTTCAAGAACTTATCACCCATTTCTGTCAATCTCAATTTAGAAATATCATCATTAGCCACAATTCTCTTAACACGTAGCATCTGACTCCATGGTAGAGATTTAACAAGAGATGGGTGATGAGCGCTATTGAAACTCAAAAGGCTATTACGGTCAGTTTTCTTAGTGTAAATGTCAGTAAGGAAACCATTACCATTCTTAAATACTGACACATCCAAAAAAATCGATTTTAGTTTCACTGCTGACCAAAGTAAGCGTGATATTAGTGGTAGATGAATTAAGATCAGCAACAAAAGACTCTTTCTCGATTTGCAGGGTACTGCCATGGGCTCCAATGTCGCCCCTAATTATGCCAATATTTAAATGAATTCCTAAGAGGAAAAATTTGTATTTGAACACCCACTTTTTCATCAGTGTGGCACCACCTGGTGGCGCTATATTGATGACATTTTTGGGGTTTGGCTGGGCGACGTTGGGGCCCTGGAGTCTTTTGTTGCTGATCTTAATTCATCTACCACTAATATCACGCTTACTTTGGTCAGCAGTGAAACTAAAATCGATTTTTTTGGATGTGTCAGTATTTAAGAATGGTAATGGTTTCCTTACTGACATTTACACTAAGAAAATTGACCGTAATAGCCTTTTGAGTTTCAATAGCGCTCATCACCCATCTCTTGTTAAATCTCTACCACGGAGTCAGATGCTACGTGTTAAGAGAATTGTGGCTAATGATGATATTTCTAAATTGAGATTGACAGAAATAGGTGATAAGTTCTTGAAATGTGGGTATCCTCCAGACTTGGTTACTAAAACTATTCAGGATGTTTTCCACTACTAGACTTCCACTAATCATAAGGGATCATGGGGAGCATGTGGTATCCCTTATGATTAGTGGAAGTCTAGTAGTCTATGGGTGGTTACCCAGTTAATACACATAAGATTGGTACTTTAGCTACAAGATTTAGGTGTGACACTCTACCTGTGTAGAGATATAAGTGGAATGATATGGTATAACCATAATGGATGAACTCCAAGTCGTTTTGTGAATATGGTGCATTTACTAATCTTGCAATGAGATTCAGCATGATTGTCATATTGAGATTTAGATGTGTAGATTAAGATAGTTATACATCACACAAGTAACCAACCTTCAAGGAGGTGTGATTCAGTAACTCACATCTAATACAATCTATGATAATCTATTACAGAAGTTAGATTGTTGAATTTGAGCAGTATATGAGCATAAGATCTATGTCAATACAGCCTTTATGTAAGTTGTTTAAGATTTTGATCTCAATTTTAATCTGTTGCCGGTGATGCTTATAATACAGCCATAACCTTTAAGATGTTAAGTCTATTAACCCCTATGTGGGGATTGCAATATTGGTGTAATTGGTTTGTGTTTGAAGTCGCTAAAAGGGATATGTTGTACGACCAGGATTGCATGTTACCCTATGATTCTGCATTTAATTCAAATCATCAGGAGTTCTAACATTGAAACTATCGCTATCCGCACAAACCACTATTTGTGTATATGCATCCATGGCAACAGTAATGTTTATATGTTCCTATGGCAACGAAAAGCCATAACACATTTTGACACGGTTTGTTCTTTTAATAAGTACACTAGATATATTCTCTTTGCTGGGTTTTGACACCCAATTTATACACGCAGTGCAGTTTAAATAATATGTAATAATTATTTAGCACAGAACATTACGAGTTACACAACCGGAAGTGACGTATGTGAACTTCCGGTCTTACGAGTCAGTGGAACGCAAGTTGCATTCCAGGACGTTTGTTCTCCAGGATGTTTGGCACCACAGATTAAGCTTGGTGTGAGATTTCATTGTTTGTTGTTCACTATAAATGTTTGGCTTTGATATTCACTCACTTGTGCTGACGAAGTGGACTAGATCCCCAAAAACGTTACTATAAAGTAATTGTTTACTTCACCTTGAAAAAGACCTGAGAGTGCACCTTTTTTGTCTGGTGTATGTGTATATATATATATATATATATACATTAAAATTATGGGGGAGATAAAAAACTGAAATTAAAATCTTCCATGTCTCAAAATGAAATCAATATAAATATTTGAATAGGAAATTAGCACATCTAGGCAAGATTCCCCGCTTGCTTTTTCCCAGAAATACTTCATATACAATGTTACCAATGCACAAGATAATTCTGGGTAAGATATGCAAATTATATATGCAAATTCTCAGTTTTTTTTGCTTCAAATACTGTTTTAACACATCAATCCTTTTAACAGGATTATTGCAGCAATCCAGAAATCACTCACTAGACAGCCTGTTTCGTTCTTTTTGGAACTCATCAGTAGGAGAGATAGATTTGTGCATTGGTAACATTGTATATGAAGTATTTCTGGGAAAAAGCAAGCGGGGAATCTTGCCTATATGTGCTAATTTCCTATGCAAATATTTATATTGATTTAATTTTGAAACATGGAGGATTTTAATTTCAGTTTGTTATCTCCCCATAATTTTAATGAATTTTGGTTTAACCCTGAAAGTAGCTTTACCAATGCAGCAACCAGAAATCTATCTCCTACTGAAGAGTTCCAAAAAGAATGAAACAGGCTGTCTAGTGAGTGATTTCTGGATTGCTGCAATAATCCTGTTAAAAGGATCGCTGTGTTAAAACAGTATTTGAAGCAAAAAAACTGAGAATTTGCATATCTAATTTGCATACCTTAACCAGAATTCTCTTGTACATTGGTAACATTGCATATGAAGTATTTCTGGGAAAAAGCAAGCAGGGAATCTTGCCTAGATGTGCTAATTTCCTATGCAAATATTTATATTAATATATATATATATATATATATATATATATATATATATATATATATATATATATATATATATATATATATATATATATATATATATTACTCACACATTGAATCAATTTTAAACAAAGAAAAATATGTTTGTTAATATTTTTTTTTTTTTAACAGAATTTAAAATTATTTAATATTTGTTCTTGGAATACACATTGTCGATGTTTATATATATATATATATATATATATATATATATATATATATATATATTTATATTAGCTATTGCTCAACTCATGAATTTATTGTACTCATTTTTTATTTCCTCATAAACACAGAATAGATGTATGCATACAGCTGTCTATACCCTATAGTGTGGATGTTTAAAATTTCCTTTAGATTATTATGATTTCCCGTTATTTACCATGTTGTGTTTGCTATTTTTTGCAGTTGAGAAGCACTAAAAAAAACCTTTGACATATAGCCCATCTATTTTATTACTGTCACCATAACCTTACTCCATTTTTGAGATTTTTTTTTTTTTTTAGATAAGTAGTACGAGTATATTTGGCAAGAGACTAACAAAAATGTGCTAACACGTGTTCAGTAGAATATACTTTTCCAAACGTGAGTTTGCTTGATTTGTCTCAGATGTTCTTTGCAGTGAATCATATTAAACAGTTTCACTTCCTTTGCCATGTGAAAATTGCATTTTCCCCCTTTTTTATATGTTGTTTAACATATCTTAGCAAATTGAACAATTGAGCTGTTTAGTACAAGCTTCCAGAATGCTGTTCCTCCGAGACTCTAAAGGTTTCGCATTGCTGGAATAACCAATTTACATATATTTGAGTAATTTAATCGTAATTGATCTCATGTGCATATAATGACATTGATTTGCATGTGAATGTGTTATCTAGAATAATTTATTCTGAATAGTTCACCTTTTATAGAAAATAACCCATAAGACAAGTTTTGGACACTCATGATTAAAGAATATATTTTTGGCTTCAACCCAGTTCTGTGCTTAAAATCTGTCACAGGTCCAGGAAGAAATGAGGTGCTACTGATATTAAAAGACTAAAGGGGAAAGTTAGCCACACAATAACAACCTTTATTTTGTTAGAAGCAAACATTAATCAAAGTGAATTCTGTGTAAGGCTGAGGTATTGAACTGAGACAAACGGGCAAATAAAAAAAATAAAAAAATAGCATTAATTTTGGAGAGTTTTACTGTTTTAAATACACCTAGTGTATTCTCTTGATTATTCATCTTTATATTCATTAGTAAACATAACTAATACAAAATAAACTATACTAATAAAAAAATGAAAATGGACTTATTACTAAATTCCATCATACGTTCTCTGTTTGCCTTTGCCAGATGCAATAAAGTTGTGATAAACATTTGACACAGATCATTAATTTATGGAGTGTATGCCAAAACTGACTTGGCAGAATATATTGACATACATACTTAAAAATGAAACAGTAGCAGATTCAGGCACAGGGTATTTTTTATTGTTTATAAGGTGAAAGATCTTTATTGTGATATGATTACTATTTTCTGCATTTAAAGGCATACTGTACTGTGTCTATATAAAAGATTAGCATTTGAACAAGTTGACATTTGTATTTTTCTGACAAAATATGAAGTAAAAACTGTTTACATCACAGTTAAAGTAATATTCTATTGCTATTCTTAGTAATGTTCAGAAAAAGTACTAATCAGCCAATGAGCATTAGCAAGCACCTATCATCCAATTAACATTAATAGGAAGTGCATCTCAGCCATTAGTAGGAAGTAAACAAATGAGATAGCTGTATTAGTCTCAATTAAATTAAAGCAAAATTTGCTTCACAATCTTTCAACAAAAATTAAATAAATTAAACAAGTTTACTAGTTTAGATGCTGTTATTTCATAAGGATTACAGGATTTTTTTAGTAACTGTCCCTTAAAAAATCAACTGTCTTCACTATAATTGTATGTTTTCCTTAGCATGAATAGGGGGCAAAGTAAATGAAGTATATTGAAAAGTTACAAAATATATAGATATGGTGTGTGGAAGCACACCAATCCTCAAGGGGGCGCTCTCAATCAAAACAAATGTAACACAACATAATAAGAACAATAATAATATATACAACAACACTCTAAAAATAAACAGCAGAATACCAGAGAAAATATATATATATATATATAACCTTGTGACTGGAAATACTATATATGTCCAATAACTAAATGATATCCTGTAAGTTACAATAGCTCCAGATGATTGCAAAGTTCAGCTCTCTGTCGTAGGAGGGTCAAAATCCTGATGATAACAGATGGTCTGAAAAATGAAACACAGAGGTGCCCAATGGCCTAATACCACAATACCAAGGGACAAGCGAAATATGTAAGACTAATACTCACAAACGAATAGCACCAAAAAGTGCAAGGAAGCAGACTGGAACCTCACAGTTGCCCAGCAAACTGAACAGACGCAGAGATAATTCTGTAGCACTTCTTCACCAATGAGGTCCTCCTGGTTCCTAAAGGGGAGGATATAGAGCCAACATAGCCCAGAACAGTTTGTACAAATATATGTGTATCCAGGGAATATGCACACTTACATGTAGCAAAGCACCTCCAGGTGCAATATAGACAGACTGGGACTTCTCAGCCGCCCAGCTGACTGTTTCAAAGGTTTCAGCAAATAAGATAGCTCCCAAAACTGATGCAGGAGTATAGATGGATTCCCAGATAAAATCCAGCAGCAAGTGTATTAGTTAAAAAGAATATTTTTATTTTAAAAGCAAAATGTTTCTCAGCCTACATCTGGCTGTTTCCTCAGGCTATATCTTACATATTTCGCTTGTCCCTTGGTATTGTGGTATTAGGCCATTGGGTGCCTCTGCGTTTCTTTTTTCAGACCATATTGAAAAGTTGTTTACACTGTGTGTCCTTTAAAACGTTATATTACCGCAATATTTTTAACATTCCATTAAAAATATTTAAATTTCCAAAGTACGCACACAGCATAAATAAATTACTGCAAATGAGCTGAATAAAGGTTCCTCGCTACTTTTTAATTAATATGCATTTTCTTTTATTTTTGAGATGTAGTGATGGAAATTGGATCATGTAAAGATTTATATTGCTGTGTGAATAAGGCTAAGATGAAAGGAAAAAGCACAGTAGTGGCTTTGTAGCTGTAGCTGATCATGTCCGCCCGGCATTTAACATTGCACAAGCATTTCTAGTTAAATGTTTGTGCAATGCAGCCCCCTGCACTTTCACGGCCAAACGGCCGCTAGCAGGGGGTGTCATTCATCCCGATCTTATCTGATCAGGATGATTACAGTCCATCACCAGAAGTTAAGGAGCAGCAGTCTTATGTCCTGCATCTTACTACTAGATGCTGGCATCTTAAAGCTTAGGAATTCTTACACTTCACATGCTGTGCAGACTTACTTCTGTTACAGGTTGGAAGCATACCTATGCTCCAAGATGGCGGCGCCCAGTATGAAGAATCTGAACTTTGCCAACAGGCCGGTTTAAAGGGTTGAAATAAGAGAATAGCAATAAAGAACGTTGCAGCATTGGAGGGCAAACAATAAAATGGTGAGTAATAGCTAGGGTGTTATAGTTTAATGCAGGAGTTCAATGGTAATGATAACCTATACGTATGTTAAGCATGTATATCAAAGAACACTTTTTATACATGTTCAAATATTTTTGCATGAAATAATGGTCAAGCAAAGCTTTTGAAACTAGCAATTATAGCATGTCTGTTCTTTACTGGTCTGAGTGATAGAAGCTTATTGGCTGACAAGTATATTTCCCACAATTCTATTGGTGGATAGCAAGACACGCCATAAAGCATACTTTTTTCTCACTACACAGTGATCTGTTTTACAAAAATAGCTGTGGTGTAATTTAAAATACAATAAAAGGGAGGTTAGTGTCGCTTCAACAATGTGGATTGTGATTGGTGGCTGTACACACCTGATTCACTCTGAGGATGTGTTCAGCCCTGGACCAGTACTGTTACTCTAGAGCTGACTTCAATTATGATCTTAGTCCATTTAACACAGAGTTATAACCAAGCAATGGTGCAATTAGGAAATGTTCTAAAGTATTAGCGCATTATTAAAGGTTTATTTCCCTTTAACAGCTCATATAAATGTGAATAAGGGTTATACAGGTTTTTGGTGCACTTTATTTAAAGATAACAGCTATATTAACTCTTTCCTTCAAGTCTATATAATGGTAATCATAGGCAAAATACTTTCAGAAAGCAGTGCCTATAGCAGATGTACCAATTTACACATTACTAACATGTTGATGGTATGTCAACCCGTCTAAACAGCAGATGGCTATAAAAGAAGGACAATCTGTATGCAATATAAAAAGTCAGATGCAACTATGCAACACTTGGCCCAAGTACAGATTCAGTAGTAGTTTTCAATACTGTATGGTATCTGGAGATTACTGAAGTTTGATGAATGTTTCTTTCCTGTGAAGATTCTTAAGAGGGTAAATACAAATGAACGCAAGAGTCAAGAATGTGAAATTCTTGTTAAGCTTGTGCCTCTGGATCAACACAAACTGTTTCTAATTATGGATATTCACAGCAGACATATTATATGACCTGGATTTTACTTTGCACACTTTGCCGACATCTGTTGTATCTTTAGAAATTTGCTTCTGGCTATGAAGTTGAATCCCACTGCTTCTTTAAAATGCATGTTTTCAAAAGGAATGTACTAGTGTGATGTGTTTGTCCTCGGAGATATTGCATCATTGCTTTAACAGAGGTTCATAACCCTGCTGAGGTTACTACCAGCAAGCAATCTGCACAAGAAATAAATGTTAGCAGCTATAGACTTTATACTGCTATAGATTTTGATTGATAGTTAATGGTCAATATAATATAGACTAACCAGAAAAATGAATGAAAAATGGCTAGATTCACAAAGAAAAATTATCCAGAGAGATGAATCTCTCCTTTTGAAACCAAGGGGTTATTATGATGTCAAGAATTATGGGATATCACTCCTTTAATAACATAGAAGCACAGTCTTGTCCAAATAAAGGCAGGGGGGACAAAAAGAAATACTCCAAGATGCACAAATGGAGCTGCTATTCAAGAAAGTAGTGGTTCCATTTTATCGTCTTTATCATACCATGCTATATGCAGCACTGCTCAATGTTGCAACTCCTTATGGCTAATTGTTCTGACCAGTCAGGTAAGTTTCTGTTGACCATTTAACAATAGTACCTTACCTTTGTCATGTAGCGGCTGCTGCATCGAGGCTCCATCATTTCTGGTCCACCAGAAACGGAAGTTAAGAAGCAGCAGTTGTAAGACCGCTGCTCCTTTACTTCTCCACCCCATTTTAGGTGGCGGACTGAAATCAAACCGATTTGATACAATCGGGATGATTGACGGCTCCTGCTAGTGGGTGATTGGCCGCCAATGAGCAGGGGGCAGCATTGCACAAGCATTTCACCAGAATTGCTTGTGCACTGTTAAATGCAGACAGCATATGCTGTAAATCTACCCCAAAATGTTTAACTTACTAGATCAGCGCTACGTAATTTGGTGGCGCTATACAAATAAATGATAATAATCATAAGCAATCCTGTTACCCATTGCTGTTAGCACTAAACATGACCCTGCTCCCATACCTCAATAGCTCAAAACATCCAATAGATGCTCCACATTACCTTCCTCATCAAAAGCACCTCCTAAACTCTAAAAAGCCCCCTTCATAATGGCCTAAGCTCAAACTCCTCAGCACCTAAACATCCTAATATCTAACTCCCCCGATCATAATCAGCCTCTTAAAGGGATATTCCAGCCAAAATTGGAAACCACATGGGTGCATTTTGGTATTGAACAGAAGCATTTTTGTAATATACACGCATTAGCAAAAATGCTTCTAATAAAAGCTATAGCTGTTTCAAAAGTGTATTTAAGTATGCAATGTGCACCAGCATTTTAAACCCAGCACTTGCTCAGAGAGCGTAAGGTGCTTGTACCATCTGGTAATGACGCAATTTGTTAATTGCTGACATGATACAAGCCCCACTGATGATCTGAGCAGCTGCATTATTTAAAATGTGGACAGCGATAACTTTTACTAGAAGCATTTTTGCCAATACAAGTATATTACAAATATGCTTTTATTCAAGGATGTAATAAATCTATGTGCATTTAGATTTTTACTGGAATGTCCCTTTAATGTCTATCAGCAAAAGCTCCATCCACTCTGGTCTCTTACCAAGTCTGTTCTTCGTCTGGGGTTCCCTGATATTTTTTATTTTTTTTAAAGTCCGATTAGCTCAATATTTTATCCAGTCAGATTTGTGAATGCAAAGGATCAGTGTCAAAATGTACCCCTCCACTTTTATAATTGGGGTTCTACTATATTGACATTGAGGTCAAAAGTATAACTTATTGCAATAGGGGTAAAAGGACACTAAAGTCAAAATTAAATTTTCATGATTCAGGAAAAGCATACAGTTTTAATAAACTCTCCAATTTACTTACAGTATGAAAATGTGCACACTATGTTTATATGCACACTTTCTGAGGCACTAGATCCTTCTGAGCATGTGCAAGAGTACACAGTATATACATATGTATACATACAGGGGTGGGGAAATTAACTTTGAAATTTGCCAGTAAAAAATACAATACTCTCATTTGATATTAAAAGTATGTTATACCACACTGTCTATTTATTATGTATTAGTCAATCACATACTTCTGCTGTATTTAATGGTTCTTTAATGCTACTGATTTTCATTTTGATTGTCTGCATTGGGTTTTGTTTGGGTACCAATTAACACTAAAGTCAAGTTAGCACATTTTTGTGTGGAGCAGGTTTGTAACTATATTGAGTAACTATATTGTAACTATATTGACCCAGTAGCTACAATGCACGTCTCAGCTGTGATCAAGCCTATTGTGCCTAAACAACCATTTTTCTGTACTTTAATTTTATATTGCATTATTCCATTTTAAGTAGAAAATCTGTTAATGGATATTCCGGTAACAGAAAATGGGCGAGATCCTAAGTATGTCTGAAAACAGAATAACACAAGAACATAATTTTATCAAGTTCTTAATGTAATTATGTAAAATAAATATGTTTAACTTAATGATTCACATATTTAAATTACTGGAAGTTTTGGTGTTATTATTATTATTATTAATAACAATATGTAAAGGTTGCCAAGCTGTATTTGTTAGATACTGAATAAAATGTAGTAACTGTCCAGCAGTCAGATGTTTTTCTTCAAATAGATACATTTAATATTGTGTCCAGTCTTCTGGCTGTAGAACACATACTTCTTATATAAGAGAATATAAACCAAGAGAGACGTCTGTACAAAAGCAGTCAGTATTCCTTCATGTAACAGTGTGATCATCGAAGTAAGTTATTTAATTAACTCTTACATTTCCAGGGTTGTAGCACATTGTGCAGTAGTCAATAGGTCAACACATCTATTTTCTTAGGTTTTTAAATAATTGTTTATCTGTCAAGATTATTCCAGCTAAATAAAGACGACTTAACTTTTTCCAAAAGCTACATATCATACTAACAGTTGCAATATGAAAATGGAAATGAATGTGGTAATTTTGTTCTATGTAATATAAATCACATATACTTTTTAGAACTACTCATTTGGTGCAATTTTTTTTTTATCAGTGTCTATCAACTTTATATTTTGGGGTATATTTATCAATGTGCGAGCGGACATGATACAAAGTAGCGTATCATATCCACTGCACATTGATAAATGCCAACAACATAAGCTGTCGGCATTTATCATTGCACCAGCAGTTCTTGTAAACTGCTGGTGCAATGCCGCCCCCTGCAGATTTGCAGCCGCTAGCAGGGGGTGTCAATCAACCCGATCGTATTTGGTTGATTTCTTTCCGCCGCCTCAGAGCAGGCGAACAAGTTATGGAGCAGCGGTCTTTAGATCGCTGCTTCATAACTTCTGTTTCCGGGAGCCTGAAGGTTCCCCGGAAACAAGGGGCCTCAAGCTCCATACGGAGCTTGATAAATATGCCCCTATCTGTTAAAAAAATGATATCATCCATAAAAAGAAAATATTTTTCTCAAACAATTGTGAAGTTCAAGCTTTTTAACATATACGGCTATACTGTATCAGTTGTGTACATCCTACAAATGCTCATTGACGACTAAGTACTTCCTACTAATGCTTATTGACGATTAAGTACTTCCTACTAATGCTTATTGACTGACAGGTACTTCCTACTAATGCTCATTGACGACTAAGTACTTCGTACTAATGCTTATTGACTGACAGGTACTTCCTACTAATGCTTATTGACTGACAGGTACTTCCTACTAATGATCATTGACGACTAAGTACTTCCTACTAATGCTTATTGACTGACAGGTACTTCCTACTAATGATTATTGACTGACAGGTACTTCCTACTAATGCTTATTGACTGACAGGTACTTCCTACTAATGCCTATTGACTGACAGGTACTTCCTAATAATGCTCATTGGTTGATAGGTTGAACATTAGTTGAAAGTGTACAAATGATGCTGGTATGTTAATCTAAAGGGACATGTTACCAGTAATCACTTGAAAGCAATGCAGCATATCTATTTCCCATGAACATCTTGAAGACCAACCAAGACATATTGGAAAGCAGCTTTGTCTTTTTTCAGTCTTTAAACATAAGAACTCTGCTATTAACATACTTAAAGGGTCAGTCTACATCAGATTATTTATTATTTAAAAAGATAGATAATACCTTTATTACCCATTCCCCAATTTTGCATAACCAATATGGTTATATTAATATACTTTTTACCTTTGTAATTACCTTGTATCTTAAACTCTGCAGACTTCCCCCTTATTTTAGTTTTTTTGACAGACATGCATTTTAGCCAATTAGTGCTGATTGCACACATGAACTAACACCCTCTAGATGTGAGGTGGAGCTTAATATAATAGACACGACAACCCAATAGCACCTCTGAATCATGACACTGTTGGACAATCACTGGAACTGGACTCCTATAGCCTATGGTTGGTCTGTGTGCCTGATATTTCCTAAACTTTAATCCCGGGAAAATGGATCTGGAACAGTTTTTAAAGTCTCAAAGAACTTAACAGAGACAGATGAGAGAAATAATTTGCGCAAACAAAGAAGAAGGATGTTGGATAACAGTTCATGTGTGCAGGGGCTATTCTGTGTTTTGTGGTCATAGATTTTTCTTTATTTCCTTTACCACCTTCACGTAACACAGGCTCCTGCTCCTTTTTTTTTTTATTACCTACTCCCATTACTCTCAGCTGCAGTACTTCTTCTCTCAATAAAAGATGAGCTTGGTGTCCAGAGGTGTGGCCTCTTCTTATGGCTCCCGAGTGGCAATACAATTCCCATTGCTGAAAAGTTCTTAAATGAAAAAACACAGGCATTGACGTGCACAGACAGAAACAGCAGATAAAACGTGCACAGACAGAAACAGCAGATAAAATCCTCTCGCTGGAAAGTTCTTGAACGCAGGCAATGTTGGTCGGCTGATCACTTTGTGCCAATTATCACAAGTAACTATTTGGTTGTGGTGTCTTAAGTATATTTTACCCTATGGAGATAGATAAATTACCTACACATATCTCCTGAGAATTGTCTCTATACATTCACCCCACTCCTAATTCACTGATAAACACAATATCAGCAGAGTCTTCACAGATTAAACTGGAAATCAAACTTATCTTGTTGGGACTGTTAACTAAACCCCAAATAAAAAAAATAATAATCACCCTTACTATTAACACATATGTTATTTAACCAAAATGCCTACTTTCTCTTATTCCTCTTAACTCCAAGTTGCTGTCTCCATGCTGACATTCTAATACCTTGCAATGATAGTGGTAATGCATTGCAATTCTTCCTACTTAGTTCTAAATGTAAACCCAAAAGGGATAAAGGAAACCAATTAATAGCCCAACCAGAATAAAAAGGTAAACCCCCTCACCCATCCACCTACTAAATAACTTTGGCTAAGTCACCTTAGTTATAGAAGCATTGTGCAACTGTCATAAACTTATAAGAGAAGAGTATGCATGAGATCATAGTATACACAAACAATAGTCTTCTTCTTGGATCGTGACCATGTTCCTGTTTTCACCTCTGTTATATCTAAAACGAAAGAACACAGGTCATAATTACCTTCCCGTTTATTTATAGCATATAAGATCCAACACTAGCAAGTATGTATATATAATTATATATATTCTGGCAACTTAAACTACCAGCTTCTAGCTACTTTCTCCTCCCTATCTACATACACAGTTCTAAATTTCTCTCCAACCCTCAGGATTTGGGCATTATCCACTATTCTTGCACAGGGACTTATGGTTTCCTCTACTTTGGCCCTCCTGCTAGGCCACAAATGTGTTCATGCTGAGGTGACCGCCCCATAAACTAAACTACAAATGTTCCTACATTATCAGGTTGAAGGCTGTAGCCACTACCCTTATTCAGGGACTAATGGGGTCATTTCCTACCTTTTGCCTTCCCCGCATTCATTTTTAAAGAGGACCAAACATGCAGCTTACCTCTTCCAGCTCGTTTAAGGGCTATGGACCAATATGTCTTCAATTCCAAAAAAAAATCACTTAACAGCTATGGTCATTCTTTCCATCTCCACCCTTACCTGGACACGTCAAATTTAGAAATGCAGAACATACAGCATTTCGTTCTGGATCAGTAAAGGATTATGGGCCAATATGTCTCAATGACAGCTATGGGTAAGTTTCCCATCTTTTAATCCTACCGGACATATAAAGTTAGTGAAGCGAACTACAAATCCTCTTCCAGCTCTGTTAAAGGTTATAGACCATTATGCCTGCAATTCAAACAACCCCACCACAACCATTGGATAAGTTCCTCATCTTTCAGACTTTCTCCTGAACATCCGCAGCTCTTAGAGCGCTTCATACTAAACCTCACAGCAAAGGGCCTGCACAGCTGCACATTGTAGTGACAGTGGCATTCTGCTACTTAAATGGACAGTCTAGTGAAAATCAAACTTTCATGATTTCAATAGGGCATGCAATTTTAAACAACTTTCCAACTGACTTTTATCATTATATTTGCTTTGTTCACTTGGTAGTATTTTTCAAAAGCTAAACCTAGGTAGGCTCAAACTGGTTTCTAAACCGTTGAAAACCGCCTCTTAGCTCAGAGCATTTTGAAAGTTTTTCACAGTTGGAACATTGTGCTTGCTCCCGTGGAGTTATTTAGGAGTCTGCACTGATTGGCTAAACTGCATGTCTGTCCAAAGCACTGACATAAGGGGGCAGTATTGCAGAGACTTAGATACAAAGTAATCACAGAGGTAAAACATATATTAATATAACTGTGTTGGTTATAGAGAATGGGTAATAAAGGGATTATCTAACTTTTTAAACAATAAAAATTCTGGTGTAGACTGTCCCTTTAACTTTTGTTACCATTTCCACTGTAACTCCTTGGTCCTGGATGTTAAAACTGAAAAACATACTCCTTAATGGTTACCTTAGGAATATAATTGTAATTTCTTACAGATAAGACCACTCACACAATGTAACAAAATAAAAGCTCCTCCCCTGGCTGCAGCTGCTAGCCAAGGTGTACACTATATCTTAACACAATGGCTTTGCACACATCCTCTGTTAAAAGGATGGTCTTTATCTCACTAGTCATCATTATATATATTATATAAACATACTACACTGCATATTATTAAATGTTTACTCTACCAAACTTCCATTTTTTCTTCCTGTAAAAAAGAGAGAAATTAATTAATAAAAACACAAACCAAAAAAAAGAATGTTGATTCTAGCTAAATAACACAGATTTAAACCAAATCTGTGTTTTTCATTATGGAGGAAAAAAACAAAAACTAGTTTAACCAGTTTCAATGTGAACTGTTAAAGGTCTTTTCATGTGTAAATTACACTAGGCCTCAACACACACCATGTGGCTACCAAATGGTCAGTAGATATGTGCAATTTGTTTCGGATCGATTCGGAAATTCGGAAAATTGGGAAAATTCGGAGATTCGGATCAAACCGAATTTCCGAATTAAAATACTGCCGAATTTACCGAATAAATCCGAATTAGTTCGGATTTATTCGGTAAATTCGGATGGCCATGGATTACACTAGTATTGTACAGTATATTAGGTTATATCACTCTGCTATGGGTTACACCTAATATACAGTACATAATACTAGTCTAATCCCACCTAACACTTACCGAAATTCCGAATTTTCCGAACCGAACCAAACCGAATCCAACCGAAGTTCTTCGAATCCGAATGAATCCGAAACGAATCTGAACCGATTCAAAATTTTCCAAATTCGAATCGATCGGAACCGAAATTCGAAAAATTCCGAATCGATCCGAACCAAACCAAATTTTTTCGCCATGCACATATCTAATGGTCAGTCAGTGGCACAAAATAAAAGACTTCTAAAAAACATCAACAATTTCAATAGAAAATCACAATAATTAATTTCTATCTTCTACATCAATAAACATAATATTACACTTTCTGTATACAGGTTTTGCACATTGATTCACACATTTGATATATCTTTGCACATGCAGAAATAATAAAAACTGGGTACAATGCATCATCTATTCTTTCATTCATTCATCTACAAAGACACACAAGTTACTGTAACTTTTAAAGCCAAACATTTGTATTTTCTCCAATATTCAAGCATAATCCCATACCTCGTCGCCACATGTTAAGTTAGGCATCAATAATTTATGAATATCAATAAATAAATTAATATGCAACCGAATTACAACATTAATATTTTTTAGTTCTTGGTTTTATGGTCGAATATGTGGAAGAAAAACACACAAAACAGTATAATATCAATTGACAATTTACTTGGCAATCCATATTAAAAGTTAATACAATAAAACAATACAAGTACAAAAGATAGAAACAATACTTGACACAGTGATAACACATTACAATACAATAGACACAACCATGAATCAAAACAATACTCACAACAGTACAAATTCTAACCTACAGGGCCCAGCCTGCCAGCTGGGCCCAGCATCAACTCCAGTCTTTAATCCTTGCCGGCTCATGGTGGAAAAGAGACAAGCCTTTTCAAAATTCCCCAATTTACTCTAAACATGGGAGGTACTATATCAGGTAGGCTGGTCTATGATGTCACTGCCTGGAAATTAATTCTACACACTGCCCCCAGTGGACCCTTTAGCAAATTGCATAATTATGCTTAATTTATGATATAAATCATTAGTGAATAATCAATACAATCCCCCAATCACTAACTAGCTCCCAGTAGTGCATTGCTGCTCCTGAGCCTATCTAGGTATTCTTTACAACAATGGATACTAACGGCTAGATTGGGAGTTTTGTCGGTAACGACCCGAAAAACTAACGCCGGCTTTTTTCTGGCCGCACCATAAAAATAACTCTGGTATTGAGAGTCCACATAAAGGCTGCGTTAGGCTCCAAAAAATGAGCGTAGAGCATTTTTAACGCAGCTTCAACTCTCAATACCAGAGTTGCTTACGGACGGCCAGCCTCAAAAACGTGCTCGTGCACGATTCCCCCATAGGAAACAATGGGGCTGTTTGAGCTGAAAAAAACCTAACACCTGCAAAAAAGCTGCGTTCAGCTCCTAACGCAGCCCCATTGTTTGCTATGCGTAAACACTTCCTACGTCTGCACCTAACACCCTAACATGTACCCCGAGTCTAAACACCCCTAACCTTACACTTATCAACCCCTAATCTGCCGCCCCCGCTATCGCTGACACCTGCATTTTATTTTTAACCCCTAATCTGCCGCTCCGTAAACCGCCGCTACTTACATTATCCCTAGGTACCCCTAATCTGCTGCCCCTAACACCGCCGACCCCTATATTATATTTATTAACCCCTAATCTGCCCCCCTCAATGTCGCCTCCACCTGCCTACACTTATTAACCCCTAATCTGCCGAGCGGACCGCACCGCTATTAAAATAAAGTTATTAACCCCTAATCCGCCTCACTAACCCTATAATAAATAGTATTAACCCCTAATCTGCCCAACCTAACATCGCCGACACCTAACTTCAATTATTAACCCCTAATCTGCCGACCGGAGCTCACCGCTATTCTAATAAATGGATTAACCCCTAAAGCTAAGTCTAACCCTAACACTAACACCCCCCTAAGTTAAATATAATTTTAATCTAACGAAATTAATTAACTCTTATTAAATAAATTATTCCTATTTAAAGCTAAATACTTACCTGTAAAATAAACCCTAATATAGCTACAATATAAATTATAATTACATTGTAGCTATTTTAGGATTAATATTTATTTTACAGGCAACTTTGTAATTATTTTAACCAGGTACAATAGCTATTAAATAGTTAAGAACTTTTTAATAGTTACCTAGTTAAAATAATTACAAAATTACCTGTAAAATAAATCCTAACCTAAGTTACAATTAAACCTAACACTATACTATCATTAAATTAATTAAATAAAATACCTACAATTACCTACAATTAAACCTAACACTACACTATCAATACATTAATTAAATACAATATCTACAAATAACTACAATGAAATAAACTATCTAAAGTACAAAAAATAAAAAAGAACTAAGTTACAAAAAAAAAAATATATCTACAAACATAAGAAAAATATTACAACAATTTTAAACTAATTACACCTACTCTAAGCCCCCTAATAAAACAACAAAGCCCCCCAAAATAAAAAATGCCCTACCCTATTCTGAATTACTAAAGTTAAAAGCTCTTTTACCTTACCAGCCCTGAACAGGGCCCTTTGCGGGGCATGCCCCAAGAAGTTCAGCTCTTTTGCCTGTAAAAAAAAACATACAATACCCCCCCCCCCCAACATTACAACCCACCACCCACATACCCCTAATCTAACCCAAACCCCCCTTAAATAAACCTAACACTAAGCCCCTGAAGATCATCCTACCTTGTCTTCACCTCACCAGGTATCACCGATCCGTCCTGGCTCCAAAATCTTCATCCAACCCAAGCGGGGGTTGGCGATCCATCATCCGGTGGCTGAAGAGGTCCAGAAGAGGCTCCAAAGTCTTCATCCTATCCGGGAAGAAGAGGCGATCCGGACCGGCAACCATCTTGATCCAAGCGGCATCTTCTATCTTCATCCGATGACGACCGGCTCCATCCTGAAGACCTCCACCGCGGACCCATCTTCTTCTGGCGACGTCCAACTGAAGAATGACGGTTCCTTTAAGGGACGTCATCCAAGATGGCGTCCCTCGAATTCCGATTGGCTGATAGGATTCTATCAGCCAATCGGAATTAAGGTAGGAATATTCTGATTGGCTGATGGAATCAGCCAATCAGAATCAAGTTCAATCCGATTGGCTGATCCAATCAGCCAATCAGATTGAACTCGCATTCTATTGGCTGTTCCGATCAGCCAATAGAATGCGAGCTCAATCTGATTGGCTGATTGGATCAGCCAATCGGATTGAACTTGATTCTGATTGGCTGATTCCATCAGCCAATCAGAATATTCCTACCTTAATTCCGATTGGCTGATAGAATCCTATCAGCCAATCGGAATTCGAGGGACGCCATCTTGGATGACGTCCCTTAAAGGAACCGTCATTCTTTAGTTGGACGTCCCCGGAAGAAGATGGGTCCGCGGTGGAGGTCTTCAGGATGGAGCCGGTCGTCATCGGATGAAGATAGAAGATGCCGCTTGGATCAAGATGGTTGCCGGTCCGGATCGCCTCTTCTTCCCGGATAGGATGAAGACTTTGGAGCCTCTTCTGGACCTCTTCAGCCACCGCATGATGGATCGCCAACCCCCGCTTGGGTTGGATGAAGATTTTGGAGCCAGGACGGATCGGTGATACCTGGTGAGGTGAAGACAAGGTAGGATGATCTTCAGGGGCTTAGTGTTAGGTTTATTTAAGGGGGGTTTGGGTTAGATTAGGGGTATGTGGGTGGTGGGTTGTAATGTTGGGGGGGGTATTGTATGTTTTTTTTTACAGGCAAAAGAGCTGAACTTCTTGGGGCATGCCCCGCAAAGGGCCCTGTTCAGGGCTGGTAAGGTAAAAGAGCTTTTAACTTTAGTAATTCAGAATAGGGTAGGGCATTTTATATTTTTTGGGGGGCTTTGTTGTTTTATTAGGGGGCTTAGAGTAGGTGTAATTAGTTTAAAATTGTTGTAATATTTATCTTATGTTTGTAAATATTTTTTTATTTTTGTAACTTAGTTCTTTTTTATTTTTTGTACTTTAGCTAGTTTATTTAATTGTATTTATTTGTAGGAATTGTATTTAATTAATTTATTGATAGTGTAGTGTTAGGTTAATTGTAGGTAATTGTAGGTAGTTTATTTAATTAATTTATTGATAGTGTAGTGTTAGGTTTAATTGTAACTTAGGTTAGTATTTATTTTACAGGTAATTTTGTAATTATTTTAACTTTTTTAGCTATTAAATAGTTCTTAACTATTTAATAGCTATTGTACCTGGTTAAAATAAATACAAAGTTACCTGTAAAATAAATATTAATCCTAAAATAGCTATAATATAAATATAATTTATATTGTAGCTATATTAGGATTTATTTTACAGGTAAGTATTTATCTTTAAATAGGAATAATTTATTTAATAAGAGTTAATTAATTTCGTTAGATGTAAATTATATTTAACTTAGGGGGTGTTAGTGTTAGGGTTAGACTTAGCTTTAGGGGTTAATACATTTATTAGAGTAGCGGTGAGCTCCAGTCGGCAGATTAGGGGTTAATAATTGAAGTTAGGTGTCGGCGATGTTAGGGAGGGCAGATTAGGGGTTTATACTATTTATTATAGGGTTAGTGAGGCGGATTAGGGGTTAATAACTTTATTATAGTAGCGCTCAGGTCCGGTCGGCAGATTAGGGGTTAATAAGTGTAGGCAGGTGGAGGCGACGTTGTGGGGGGCAGATTAGGGGTTAATAAATATAATATAGGGGTCGGCGGTGTTAGGGGCAGCAGATTAGGGGTACATAAGGATAACGTAGGTGGCGGCGCTTTGCGGTCGGCAGATTAGGGGTTAATAAGTGTAGGCAGATGGAGGCGACGTTGAGGGGGGCAGATTAGGGTTTAATAAATATAATACAGGGGTCGGCGGTGTTAGGGGGAGCAGATTAGGGGTACATAAGGATAACGTAGGTGGCGGTCGGCAGATTAGGGGTTAAAAAAATTTAATAGAGTGTCGGCGATGTGGGGGGACCTCGGTTTAGGGGTACATAGGTAGTTTATGGGTGTTAGTGTACTTTAGAGTACAGTAGTTAAGAGCTTTAGAAACCGGCGTTAGCCCAGAAAGCTCTTAACTACTGACTTTTTTCCTGCGGCTGGAGTTTTGTCGTTAGATTTCTAACGCTCACTTCAGAAACGACTCTAAATACCGGAGTTAGAAAAATCCCATTGAAAAGATAGGATACGCAATTGACGTAAGGGGATCTGCGGTATGGAAAAGTCGCGGCTGAAAAGTGAGCGTTAGACCCTATTTTGAGTGACTCCAAATACCGGCGGTAGCCTAAAACCAGCGTTAGGAGCCTCTAACGCTGGTTTTCACGGCTAACGCCAAACTCCAAATCTAGGTCTTAGAAAACTAAGCAAATAAAATAACATAAGTAAATTAGAAAGTTGTTTAAATTTGTATGCCCTATCTGAGCCATGAAAAAAAAGGTTTAATTCAAGTTTTACTTTACTGTCCATTTAATATCTTTAAAAAAAAAATATTCTGGATAGAGATTGTGACAAGACCTGGGAGCTGGTACCCTGAGTTGAGGTCCAGATCAGTCGTGCCCTTCTCCATGTGCCACCAGAGATCTCTAAGGACCAGTGTACTACTCAGTTAATAACCCAATACACATTGATTAAGATCTCTAGTGAAATCCACACTTAGAGACTCCACTGCTGACGCGTTTCCTGCATCTCTCTCTCTATCCTGAATATGCTGAACTGTGATACTTATGTTGTATACGTTTTGCTGTGAATAAGGGTTTAGGAGAGCCCTAACAGTTTCAGCACAGGACAGCCCACGACAGAGGTATTTATCTGTCGTACATACAGAGGACCGGATCCTGCAACACACCGGAGGGTGAATGTCTTGATACCAATACCAAACAAGTGTATTGCTATTGCAACTGTGTCGGGGAAATTGATCCCAGGTTCATTCCATACAGCTACAGACTGTCATCGGAGCGGTAAGCCCTCTGTTCATATTGAATATAAAATCTTGCTTTTCTATAAGAAACGGTTACTAACCTTTACACTCTGTGATATCTGCATTTGGTGGGACCCTGAGCGAGGGGAATTTGTTTCACAAGAGTAACTTTGTTATTATTCAATGTAACATTGTTGCAGTCTGCACAAGTTTTGGATTATAATAAATTTAAACTTACCTGCAGAATTAAAATAAACTATATTAAACTATTAATTAACCTACCCTATTATACTAAAATTACATTAAACTATATTAAACTATTATTTAACCTACCCTAACTAGTATACTAAAATTACATTAAACTACCAATTAAATTAACTATATTACATATTTAAAAACCTAACCCTACTCAAATTATTGAAATTTACAATTAAAAATTACTAAATTACAAAAATAAATGCTGTTACAAAAAATAAAAAACACTAAGTTACAAAAAATAAAAAAAACTAAGTTACAAAAAAAACCACAGTATCAAAAATAAAACACATTTACACCTAATCTAATAGCCCTATCAAAATAAAAAAGACCCCCCAAAATAAAAAAAAACCTAGCCTACAATAAACTACCAATGGCATTCACATTTGGGAGTTTTTGCACTCGACAGAACAGTAAACTGGGTTACTGTAAAAATATCCAGCCTGCACCTAATAGCACTGTGAAGTAGACAAAAAAAGACAGCGCCTCATAGTGCAGACAAACTTCAAAGGTGAAACTAACTGAGGAAACGGCCAGGAGCTAGTGGCCGAGAAACGCGTTTTTAAGCTCATTGTAATTTGTAATTTCAGATTACTGTATTAAAACGAACCTTTGTTTTTAACCATAACTTTGTTACGGTTTTTATCCAACGTTGACTGTAGACTGTTTCTACATGCCTCGGAAGAGGTCTTTTAACACATAAGTCTTTTGCATTGCACACTGTGTTGCCTGATCCTGATACAAGAGGGGAAACTGCACTCTGACTTGGCGCTGACATCGAGGTTCCCGTGTGAGCTTGAAGGAGAGTCCACGGCTGCATCACTGATCCCCTGGAGGATCTATCACTCAGCGTACTGACTGCTGTAAAAGGTCAGCCTGCATATTCGCACTTCTTTCTATAAAACCTGTGACACACTGCAAGTGATGCAGCGCAAGGCAAAGCAGCTGCTTTGCTCCTCGTTGCATGGCTTCTGAAGTTCAAATATTTCATCTCTGAGCGCTTAGCTACGCGACCTGACGCAGCAGAGTGCTCAGAGATGAAAAGGCAGGACACACTGAGCGCGCACAGCTGCATCTACACGCTGCGCGTCGCTCTGCTTGCAGTGTGTCACAGCCTTAAGAGTGCCAGTTCCTTTGTGAGTACATTTTCATTCACCTTTCAAGTTTGATATTCACCTTTGAAGTTTGTCTGCACTATGAGGCTCTGTCTTTTTTTGTCTACTTCACAGATATACTGAAGGATCACTCAGTCACAAGACCAGCAGCCTAACGCCTTAAACACCTTTATCATCTCATCAGAGACTATATTTGAACTGTTACCTATCAAGGTTTTTCCATATTGTTTGCAACTCCTCTTTTTTTTTTTTTGCACTTGATATGTGTTTTATTTAAAATAGGACTTCCAATTGTTTTTTTTAAGCATACCATATATTAAAGGGAAAGTCTACACCAGAATTTTTATTGTTTTAAACGATAGATAATCCCTTTATTACCCATTTCCCAGTTTTGCATAACCAATACAGTTATAATAATATACTTTTAACCTCTATGATTATATTGTATCTAAGCTTCTGCAAACTGCTCCTTTTTTCAGTTCTTTTGACAGACTTGCAGTCTAGCCAATCAGTGCCTGCTCCCAGATTACTTCACTTGCACGAGCACAGTGTTATCTATATGAAATATGTGAACTAACACCCTCTAGTGGTGAAAAACTGTTCAAATGCAATCTGAAAGAGGTGGGGTTCAAGGTCTAAGAAATTAGCATATGAACCTCCTAGGTTAAGCTTTCAACTAAGAATACCAAGAGAACAAAGCAAAATTGGTGATAAAAGTAAATTGGAAAATTGTTTAAAATTACATGCTCTATCTGAATCATGAAAGTTTATTTTGGCCTAGACTGTCCCTTTAAAATATATTTTTTTTACCTATTAGTTTTTTCACATCTCACTTCTATACAAACTAATTATTTGTTCGATTTTATCAATATAATACACAGCCATATTTTATAGTCACTTGTTTTGTAGCTGGCGCATACTAATACTATATACCCTTATATATATTATTTTTTACACTTTACCTAATAGCACTGTCTGAGTGCTCCTGGGAAATGTGCGTACCCTGACACAGGGGTTTATCTGCAATTATCCCACACCATTTACTACTGATACACACATGCGCCGCTCTGTTTTTGTATTTCTGTACTAGATAAACTACAAATGGCCCTTAAATGTGCCTTTTGCGGGGCATTGCCCCAAAGAAATCAGCTCTTTTACCTGTAAAAAAAAATACAAACAACCCCCCAACAGTAAAACCCACCACCCACACAACCAACCCCCCAAATAAAAACCCTGCCTAAAAAAAATCTAATCTCCCCATTGCCCTGATAAGGGCATTTGTATGGGCATTGCCCTTAAAAGGGCATTTAGCACTTTTACTGCCCAGACCCTATTCTAAAAATAAAACACACCCAATAAACCCTTAAGTAAAACTAACACTAACCCCCAATGATCCACTTACAGTTTTCAAAGACAGGACATCGATCCTCATCCAAGCGGCAGAAGTCCTCTTCGAAGCTGGCAGGAAGTCTTCATCCACACTTCTTCTTCTATCTTCATCCATCCGGCATGAAGCAGATCCATCTTCAAGACTTCTGGCGCGGAGCATCCTCTTCTTCCAAAGGTCAACATAGAATGAAGTTTCCCTTTAAGGTACGTCATTCAAGATGGCGTCCCTTACATTCCGATTGGCTGAAAGAATCAGCCAATAGGAATTAAAGGGCAAAAAACCTACTGGCTGTTGCAATCAGCCAATAGGATTGAGCTCACATTCTATTGGCTGATTGGAATAGCCAATAGAATGCAAGCTCAATCCTGTTGGCTGATTGCAACAACCAATAGGATTTTTTCCCCTTTAATTCCTATTGGCTGATAGAATGCTATCAGCCAATTGGAATGTAAGGGATGCCATCTTGGATGCCGTACCTTAAAGGAAAGCTTTATTCTACGTTGACCATTGGAAGAAGAGGATGCTCCGCGCCGGATGTCTTGAAGATGGATCTGATCCGTGCCGGATGGATGAAGAAAGAAGCTGCCGTCTGGATGAAGACTTCTGCCGGCTTCGATGAGGACTTCTGCCGCTTGGATGAGGATGGATGTCCTGTCTTTGAAAACTGTAAGTAGGTCGTCGGGGGTTAATGTTAGGTTTATTTAAGGATTTATTGGGTGTGTTTTATTTTTAGAGTAGGGTCTGGGCAGTAAAAGAGCTAAATACCCTTTTAAGGGCAATGCCCATACAAATGCCCTTTTCAGGGCAATGGGTAGCTTAGGTTTTTTTAGAATTAGGTTTTTTATTTTGGGGGTTGGTTGGATGGTGGGTGTTACTGTTGGTGGGTTGTTTGTATAATATTTTTTTACAGGTAAAAGAGCTGATTTCTTTGGGGCAATGAACCGTAAAAGGCCCTTTTAAGGGCCATTGGTAGTTTATTGTAGACTAGGGTTTTTTTATTTGGGGGTCTTTTTTATTAATAGGGCTATTAGATTAGGTGTAATTGTTTTTTATTTTTGATACTGTGTTTTTTTTTGTAACTTACGGCTAGATTACGAGTTTTGCGGTATGAGTAAAAAGCTGCGTTAAGGCTCATAACGCTTCTTTTTTACTCCCGCTGGTATTACGAGCCTTGCAGGTTTAGGGGCACCGCACACTTTTTTGGCCGTACTGCAAATTAACTTATGCAATTTACGTAAAGTCTTTTTTTTAATGGGGCTTCCATAGCGCAGGTATTACAAGCTTTTTCTGGGAGGCGGTACAGCCTATCCCGCAAGATTTGTAACGCAATCTAAAGTCAGTAGTTATGAGTTTTACACTACAAAGCTGTAGCATAAAATTCATAACTAAAGTGCTAAAAAGTACACTAACACCCATAAACTACCTAATAACTCCTAAACCGAGGCCCTCCTGCATCGCAAACACTAAAATAAAATTATTAACCCCTATTCTGCCGCTCCAGACATCGCCGCCACTATAATAAACATATTAACCCCTAAACCTCCGCACTCCTGCCTCGCAAACACTAGTTAAATATTAACCCCTAATCTGCTGCCCCTAACATCACCGCCACCTACATTTATTAACCCCTAATCTGTGACCCCCAACGTCGCCACAACTATACTAAATTTATTAACCCCTAACACCCCTAACTTAAATATAATTAAAATAAATATAAATACAAATTCCTATCATTACCTAGATAATTCCTATTTAAAACTAAATACTTACCTGTAAAATAAACCCTAAGCAAGCTACAATATAACTAATAGTTACATTATAGCTAGCTTAGGGTTTATTTTTATTTAGAATAGTTATTAAATAGTTATTAACTATTTACTAACTACCTAGCTAAAATAAATACAAATTTACCTGTAAAATAAAACCTAACCTGAGTTACACTAACAACACAATTAAATAAATTACCTAAATTAAATACAATTACCTAAATTACAAAAAACAAACACTAGATTACACAAAATAAAAAAAGAAATTATCAGATATTTAAACTAATTACACCTAATCTAATAGCCCTATCAAAATAATCCCCCAAAATATAAATAACCCCTAGCCTACAATAAACTACCAATAGCCACAAATAAATCAGCTCTTTAAAAAAAAAAACACCCCCCCAACAGTAAAACCCACCACCCCCACATCCAACCCCCCAAATAAAACCCCCCAAATAAAAAACAGCCAATAGAATGCAAGCTCAATCCTATTGGCTGATTGGATCAGTCAATAGGATTGAAGCTCAATCCTATTGGCTGATTGCATCAGCCAATAGGATTGTTTCACCTTTAATTCAGATTGGCTGATAGAATTCTATCAGTCAATCGGAATTCAAGGGATGGCATCTTGGATGATGTCACTTAAAGGAACATTCATTCGAGAAGAAGACTTCGTTTGAAGAGGATGCTCTGCGTCGGATGTTTTGAAGATGGACCACGTTCTGCGCCGGATGGATAAAGATGCCGTCTGAATGAAGACTTCTGCCAATCTGGAGGACCACTACTGCCGGTTTGGATGAAGACTTCACCAGGCTTCGTTGAGGACTTCTTGCCGCTTCACTGAGGACTTATCCTGGCTTCGTTGAGGATGGATGTCCGGTCTTCAAAAACTGTAAGTGGATCTTTGGGGGTTAGTGTTTTTTAGTTTTTTTTTAAGGGTTTATTTTAAGGGTTTTTTAAGGGTTTTAGTTTTAGATTAGGGTTTGGGCAATAGAAAAAGAGCTAAATGCCCAATTTCAGGGCAATGGGGAGTTTAGGTTTTTTTAGTTAGGATTTTATTTGGGGGGTTGGTTGTGTGGGTGGTGGGTTTTATTGTTGGGGGGTGTTTGTATTTTTTTTACAAGTAAAAGAGCTGATTTCTTTGGGGCAATGCCCCTCAAAAGGCCCTTTTAAAGGCTATTGGTAGTTTATTGTAGGCTAGGTTTTTTTTATTTTGACAGGGCTTTTTTATTTTGATAGGGCTATTAGATTAGGTGTAATTAGTTTAAATATCTGATCATTTCTTTTTTATTTTGTGTAATTTAGTGGGGTTTTTTTTGTAATTTAGGTAATTGTATTTAATTTAGGTAATTTATTTAATTGTAGTGTAAGGTTAGTTGTTAGTGTAACTCAGGTTAGGTTTTATTTTACAGGTAAATTTGTATTTATTTTAGCTAGGTAGTTAGTAAATAGTTCATAACTATTTAATAACTATTCTGCCTAGTTAAAATAAATACAAACTTGCCTGTAAAATAAAAATAAACCCTAAGCTGGATACAATGTAACTATTAGTTATATTGTAGCTAGCTTAGGGTTTGTTTTACAGGTAAGTATTTAGTTTTAAAAAGGAATTATTTAGTTATTAATAGTAGGTTTTATTTAGATTTATTTTAATTATATTAAAGTTAGGGGGTGTTAGGGTTAAACTTAAGTTTAAGGGTTAATAAATTTAGTATAGTAGCGGCGACGTTGGGGGCGGCAGATTAGGGGTTAATAAATGTAGGTAGGTGGCGGCGATATTAGGGGAGACAGATTAGGGGTTAATAATATACAACTAGTGTTTGCGAGGCGGGAGTGCAGCGGTTTAGGGGTTAATATGTTTATTATAGTGGCTGCGATGTCCGGAGTGGCAGATTAGGGGTTAATAAGTATAATGTAGGTGTCCGCAATGTCGGGGGTGGCAGATTAGGGGTTAATAAGTGTAAGATTAGGAGTGTTTAGACTCGGGGTTCATGTTAGGGTGTTAGGTGTAAACATAAAATTTGTTTCCCCATAGGAATCAATGGGGCTGCATTATGGAGCTTTACTCTGCTTTTTTGCAGGTGTTAGGATTTTTTTCAGCCAGCTCTCCCCATTGATGTCTACGGGGAAATCGTGCACGAGCATGTAAAACCAGCTCACCGCGGCTTTCAGCAGCGCTGGTATTGGAGTGCGGCATGGAGCACAATTTTGCTCTACGCTCACTTGCCTGATAACGCCGGGTTTATGAAAACCTGTAATACCAGCACTGTAGGAAAGTGAGCGTTGACAATAACGTGCAAATTAGCACCGCACCCCTCATACCGTAAAACTCGTAATCTAGCCGTTAGTGTTTTTTATTTTTTGTAACTTAGTGTTTTTTATTTTTTGTAAATTAGCGCTTATTTTTTTGTAATTTAGTAATTTTTAATTGTAGCTTTCAATAATTTGAGTAGGGTTAGATTTTTAAATATGTAATATAGTTAATTTAATTGGTAGCTTAATGTAATTTTAGTATAATAGTTAAGGTAGGTTAATTAATAGTTTACTATAGTTTAATTGTTAGGGTAGGTTATTTAATAGTTTAATATAGTTTATTTTAATTCTAAAGGTAAATTTTAATTTATTATAAGATAGGGATGAGGTCATTTTAATGTAAAGTTAGCGGGTTGTTAGGTTTAGGGGTTAATAGCTTCATTTAGTTTATGGCGATGTGGGTGGGTGGTGGTTTAGGGGTTAATAGGTTTAGTTAATGGTAGTGATGTGGGAGGCCAGGGGTTTAGGGGTTAATAATTTCATTACAATTGCGGCGGGGCCCGGAAGCGGCTGGATAGAGGTTAATACTTTTATTTAGTTGGGGTGGGGTCGGGGAGCGGCGGGATAGGGGTTAATAAATTTTATTTAGCTTGCAGCGATGTCGGGGTGGCAGATTAGGGGTGTTTAGACTTGGGGCTTATGTTATGGTGTTAGGTGTAAACGAGATTTGTTTTCTACCATATAAATCAATGGGAGATCTGGCAGCATCGAACATAAGCTTTTGCTGCTTTCAGACTCCCATTGATTCCAATGGCATCCGCGGCCTCCAGGGTGGCGGATTGAAAACCAGGTACGCTGGGCTGGAATAGTGGCGAGCGTACCTGTTAGTAATTTGTTAAATTGCAAAAGGTGTTAGATAGTGCCAAATTTGTATTCAAAACATCTGTAATGAGGTAAGCATCGATCTGTGTCAGATTGAGACCAGCGGATCGTATGTTACGTCACAAATTTCAACTTTTGCCTGTCTGTAAGCTTTGATAATTAGGTTGAATCAAGCTCACCACAATTACACTGCAGAATTCCGGTGTATTTGTGGTTGATGGCTTGATATATAGGCCTCTTAGTCTCTACCTGATAACTTTAAAGGCAAAGCACCCAGCTTCTAGAGGGGACCCGAAAGTTTAGTATCATTTTAGGTTCTCGTTCTGTTGCACTCTCTTTGTCATATAGTACAGGAGTGACACTCTGTTTTTGTTTTTACCAGGTGCTCACAACGTTGTGTCTTGAAATAGGTCAGAATAAAAAAAATAAAGGGACTTGTGATTAAGAGACCATATTTTTAACTCCTGAGTAACTGGGCTGTAGAAAAATCAACAGGATTTGTGTCATAGAGATATTAAAATAAATCAATCCTATATAATAAATGTCCAAGTATGTTTGTCAGATGCAGTCATGCGCAGTAGAGACTGCACGTGACAAACATACCTGACCGTTTGGATCCTGACACTCAGCACAGAGCAAGGCTGAAGGAGTGTCAGGGAGTGTGGCCGACGGGAACGTTGAAATGGGGGCGTGACTGGGCATTGTGAGGGGCGTGGTTGGGCGTCGTGATGGGTGTGGCCGGGCGGGTGTCATCGTGATGGGGCGTGGCCAGAGAGGCAAAGGCTTTCAATGAAGACAGAGCCAGGCAGGGTGCAGGAGAGGGGGGGAGAAGGGCCAAAGAGTGGGGGAGAAGGGCCAAAGAGGGGGGAGAAGGGCCAAAGAGGGGGGGAGAGAGCCAAAGAGGGGGGAGAGAGAGCCAAAGAGGAAAGAGAGCCAAAGAGGAGAGAGAGCCAAAGAAGAGAGAGAGCAAAAGAGGGGGGAGAGCCAAAGAGGGGGGAGAGAGAGCCAAAGAGGGGGGGGGAGAGCCAAAGGGGGGGAGAGAGTCAAAGGGGGGAGAGCCAAAGAGGGGGGAGAGAGAGAGCCAAAGAGGAAAAAGAGCCAAAGAGGAGAGAGAGCCAAAGAGGGAAGAGAGCCAAAGAGGGAAGAGAGCCAAAGAGGGGGGGAGAGAGCCAAAGAGGGGGGAGAGAGAGCCAAAGAGGAAAGAGAGCCAAAGAGGAGAGAGAGCCAAAGAAGAGAGAGAGCAAAAGAGGGGGGAGAGCCAAAGAGGGGGGAGAGAGAGCCAAAGAGGGGGGGGAGAGCCAAAGGGGGGGAGAGAGTCAAAGGGGGGAGAGCCAAAGAGGGGGGAGAGAGAGAGCCAAAGAGGAAAAAGAGCCAAAGAGGAGAGAGAGCCAAAGAGGGAAGAGAGCCAAAGAGGGGGGAGAGAGAGCCAAATAGGGGGGGGGGAGAGCCAAAGAGGGGGGGGGAGAGCCAAAGAGGGGGGGGGGAGAGAGCCAAAGAGGGGGGGAGAGAGCCAAAGGGGGGGAGAGAGCCAAAGGTGGGGGGAGATCCAAAGAGGTGGGAGAGAAAGAGCCAAAGAGGAAAGAGAGCCAAAGAGGAGAAAAAGCAAAACAGGGGGGGGGAGAGAGCCAAAGAGGGGGGAGAGAGAGCCAAAGAGGGGGGGGGAGAGAGCCAAAGAGGGGGGAGAGAACAAAAGAGGGGGGAGAGGGCCAAAGAGGGGAGAGAGAGCAATAGACGGAGAGGGAGACAGCAAAAGAGGGAGGGGGAGAGAGCCACAGGGGGGGGGGGAGAGAGCCAAAGGGGGAGGGAGAGAGCCAAAGGGGGGGAGAGCCAAAGAGGGGGGAGAGAGAGAGCCAAAGAGGAAAGAGAGCCAAAGAGGAGAGAGAGCAAAAGAGGGGAGAGAGCCAAAGAGGGGGGAGAGAGAGCCAAAGAGGGGGGAGAGAGAGCCAAAGGGGGGGGGGAGAGCCAAAGAGGGGGGGAGAGAGCCAAAGGGGGGAAGAGAGTCAAATGGGGGGGGAGAGAGCCAAAGGGGGGGAGAGCCAAAGAGGGGGGAGAGAGCGAGCCAAAGAGGAAAGAGAGCCAAAGAGGAGAGAGAGCAAAAGAGGGGAGAGAGCCAAAGAGGGGAAGAGAGAGCCAAAGAGGGGGGGGAGAGCCAAAGAGGGGGGGAGAGAGCCAAAGGGGGGGGGAGAGAGTCAAATGGGGGGGGAGAGCCAAACAGGGGGGGATAGACCCAAAGAGGGGGGGAGAGAGCCAAAGGGGGGGAGAGAGCCAAAGGTGGGGGGAGAGCCAAAGAGGGGGGAGAGAGAAAGCCAAAGAGGAAAGAGATCCAAAGAGGAGAGAAAGCAAAAGAGGGGAGAGAGCCAAAGAGGGAGGAGAGAGAGCCAAAGAGGGGGGGGGAGAGCCAAAAAGGGGGGGAGCCAAAGAGGGGGTGGAGAGCCAAAGAGGGGGAGAGAACAAAAGAGGGGGGAGAGAGCCAAAGAGGGGAGAGAGAGAGCAATAGAGGTGGGGGAGAGCCAATGAGGGGGGAAGAGAGCCAAAGGGGGGGGAGCCAAAGGGGGGAGAGCCAAAGAGGGGGGAGAGAGAGAGCCAAAAAGGAAAGAGAGCCAAAGAGGGGGGAGAGAGAGACAAAGAGGGGGGAGAGAGAGCCAAAGAGGGGGGGGAGAGAAACAAAGAGGAAAGAGAGCCAAAGGGGGGAGAGCCAAAGAGGGGGGAGAGAGAGAGCCAAAGAGGAAAGAGAGCCAAAGAGGGGAGAGAGCCAAAGAGGGGGGAGAGAGAGCCAAAGAGGGGGGAGAGAGAGCCAAAGAGGGGGGAGAGAGAGCCAAAGAGGGGGGAGAGAGAGACAAAGAGGGGGGGAGAGAGACAAAGAGGGGGGGAGAGAGCCAAAGAGGGGGGGGGAGCCAAAGGGGGGGAGAGAGCCAAAGGGGGGAGAGAGCCAAAAGGTAGGGAGAGAGCCAAAAGGGGGGGGAGAGCCAAAGGGGAGGGAGAGAGCCAAAGGGGGGGAGAGCCAAAGAGGGGGGAGAGAGAGAGCCAAAAGAGGAGAGGGAGAGCAAAAGAGGGGAGAGAGAGAGCCAAAGAGGGGGGGGGGGGGAAGAGCCAAAGGGGGGGGAGCCAAAGAGGGGGGGGAGAGCCAAAGAAGGGGGAGAGAACAAAAGAGAGGTGGGGAGAGCAAAAGAAAGGAGAGAGAGAGCAAAAGAGGGGAGAGAGAGAGCAAAAGAGGGGAGAGAGAGAGCAAAAGAGAGGGGGGAGAGAAAGCAAAAGAGAGGGGGGAGAGAAAGCAAAAGAGAGGGGGGAAGAGAGAGCAAAAGAGAGGGGGGAGAGAGCAAGGGGTGGGACCACTGTACTGCAAAAAATGGCCCGTGTACACGGGCTTTAGTACTAGTATGATAATAAAGAAACATCTAAAATTAGATCTTATGTTATTTAATTTCCCTTATAAATTAAAAGGGACAATTAAAAAAAATATATTAAAGAGACAAATAGTAAAAATTTTACTTTTATGATTTAGATAGGGCATGCATTTTTAAACAACTTTCCAATTTACTTTTATCATAAAATTTGCTTTTTTCTCTTGGTATTCTTTGTTAAAATCTAAACCTAGGTAGGCTCATATGCTAATTTCTAAGCCCTTGAATGACACCTCTTATCTCAGTGCATTTTGACAGCTAGTCAGTGCTAGTTCATGTATGCCATATAGATAAACATTGTACTTACTTCCATGGAGTTATTTATGAGTCATCACTAATTGGCTAAATGCAAGTCTATCAAAAGAACTGAGATAAGGAAGCAGTCTGCAGAGGCTTAGATACAGAGTAATCACGGAGGAAAAAAGTATATTAATATAACTGTATTGGTTATGTAAAACTGGGGAATGGTTAATAAAGGGATTATCTATTTTTTAAAACAATGAAAATTCTGGAGTAGACTGTCCCTTTAATGAATCAAGGATTTGTTTGCTAAGTCTTGGAAACAAGTGGCATTACATATAGTAAATAAATAGAGAGAAGTTGTGGACTCTATTATTCTTATAGCATAATCTTATAGAAGAAAACATATGTAGTAAATCAAATGGTTAGAAGTTGGGAAAAATAAAGAGTAAGAAAACGTCCTGGAATCAGTTGAAGGAAACTTAACACAGTGGAGGATTACAATAGTTCAAACAATTTGTGTTTTTCTTCCTTTTTTAAAACATAAAAGACATAATTATAATGTGTGCCTCAATGAACACATGTAAGAAAGATATCAGAAAAAAATAGTAGAAAAACGATATAAAACCATCATCCTGCAAAAGGTTTGATTCATGAGAAGGGAGAAAGGGATAAAGAGGGGGAAGAAGATGATGATGAATAAATATTGCTTTTGTCACTTTGTAATAGATTATTCCTTTTTTTTGTATAATAATTTTTATTGAGGTATTAGAGAATAGCAGAATTGCAGATCAATATAGTACATTTTTCAGACTTCTCATATAATAAAACGTACAGACATTATGAAATAACATAGGTAATACAGAATATAGCATTCCACAAAGGTTAGTGCTGTATTAAACAATATATTGAAATATAAAAATATAATGGTCTGTAGTCTAAAACATTAACGGCTAGATTACGAGTTTTTGTCAGTAATGGTGTGCGATGATAAAGAGCCTTTTTTTCTCAGCGCTCACTTAAGATAACGCTGGTATTACGCGTTTTCTGCAAGCCGGCGTTAGCCTCAGAAAAGTGAGCGTTGAGCAAAATTTAGCTCCATATCTCACCTCAATACCAGCGTTGCTTAAGTCAGCAGTTAGCTGGCTGAACGTGCTCGTGCTCGATTTCCCCATAGGAAACAATGGGGCTGAGCTTGCTGGAAAAAAACCTAACACCTGTAAAAAAGCAGCGTTCAGGAGCGGAGCCATCTTCTTTCCAACCGACGCGGATCCAACTTCTTCAACCGACGCCTACTCGCCGAATGACGGTTCCTTTAAATGATGTCATCCAAGATGGCGTCCCTCGAATTCCGATTGGCTGATAGGATTCTATCAGCCAATCAGAATTAAGGTAGGAATATTCCGCTCCGCTCCTGAAGAAAGAAGATTGAAGATGCGGCTTGATAGAAGACTTCATCCCGATGATGGACTTCCGACTTCAGCCCGATGATGGAGTTCTTCAGCCGCCGCTTGGATCCAGACTTCAGCCCGATGATGGACGTCACTCTTCAGCCCCCCGCTTGGGCTTGGATCAACACTTCCGAGGCTTGGATCAAGACTTCCGAGGACGGATCGGTGAACCTGGTATGGTGAAGATAAGGTAGGAAGATCTTCAGGGGCTTAGTGTTAGGTTTATTTAAGGGGGGTTTGGGTTAGATTAGGGGTATGTGGGTGGTGGGTTGTAATGTTGGGGGGGCCTATTGTATGTGTTTTTTTTACAGACAAAAGAGCTGAATTCTTTGGGGCATGCCCCGCAAAGGGCCCTCTTCAGGACTGGTAAGGTAAAAGAGCTTTGAACTTTTTTAATTTAGAATAGGGTAGGGCATTTTTTTATTTTGTGGGGCTTTGTTATTTTATTAGGGGGCTTAGAGTAGGTGTGATTAGTTTAAAATTGTTGTAATATTTTTCTAATGTTTGTAAATATTTTTTTATTTTTTGTAACTTAGTTCTTTTTTATTTTTTGTACTTTAGTTAGTTTATTTAATTGTAGTTATTTGTAGGTATTGTATTTAAATAATTTATAGTGTAGTGTTAGGTTTAATTGTAACTTAGGTTAGGATTTATTTTACAGGTAATTTTGTAATTATTTTAACTAGGTAACTATTAAATAGTTATTAACTATTTAATAGCTATTGTACCTGGTTAATATAATTACAATGTTGCCTGTAAAATAAATATTAATCCTAAAATAGCTACAATATAATTTATATTGTAGCTATATTAGGGTTTATTTTACAGGTAAGTATTCAGCTTTAAATAGGAATAAGTTATTTAATAATAGTTAATTTATTTCGTTAGATAAAAATTATATTTAACTTAGGGGGGTGTTAGGGTTAGGGTTAGAATTAGCTTTAGGGGTTAATACATTTATTAGAATAGCGGTGAGCTCCAGTCGGCAGATTAGGGGTTAATGTTTGAAGTTAGGTGTCGGCGATGTTAGGGAGGGCAGATTAGGGGTTAATACTATTTATTATAGGGTTATTGAGGCGGGAGTGAGGCGGATTAGGGGTTAATAACTTTATTATAATAGCGGCGCGGTCCGGTCGGCAGATTAGGGGTTAATAAGTGTAGGCAGGTGGAGGCGACATTGTGGGGGGGCAGATTAGGGGTTAATTAATATGATATAGGGGTCTGCGGTGTTAGGGGCAGCAGATTAGGGGTACATAACTATAATGTATGTTGCGGCGGTGTACGGAGCGGCAGATTAGGGGTTAATAGTGTAATGCAGGTGTCAGCAATAGCGGGGGCGGCAGATTAGAGGTTAATAAGTGTAATGTTAGGGGTGTGTAGACTCGGGGTACATGTTAGGGTGTTAGGTGCAGACGTAGGAAGTGTTTCCCCATAGAAAACAATGGGGCTGCGTTAGGAGCTGAACACGGCTTTTTTGCAGGTGTTAGGTTTTATTCAGCTCAAACAGCCCCATTGTTTTCTATGGGGGAATCGTGCATGAGCACGTTTTTGAAGCTGGCCACGTCCGTAAGCACCGCTGGTATCGAGAGTTGCAGTGGCGTTAATTTATGCTCTACGCTCCCTTTTTGGAGCCTAACGCACTGAAAACCCAGCCATTCTGTGAACTCTAAATACCAGCGGTATTTAAAAGGTGCGGCCAGAAAAAAGCATGTGTAGCTAACGCACCCCTTTGGCCGCAAAACTCTAGGCGTAAGCTAGCTACAATATAACTAATAGTTACATTGTACCTATTTTAGGATTTATTTTTATTTTACAGGCAACTTTGTATTTATTTTAACTAGGTAGAATAGTTATTAAATAGTTATTAACTATTTAATAGCTACCTAGTTAAAATAAATACAAATTTACCTGTAAAATAAACCCTAACCTAAGTTACAATTACACCTAACACTGCACTAAAATTAAATTAATTACCTAAACTAACTACAATAATTACAATTAAATTAAATAAACTAAATTACGAAAAAAACAAACACTAAATTACAGAAAGTAAATTACAAATTTTTAAAATTAAAAAGCCCCCCCAAAATAAAAAAAGCCCTACCCTATACTAAATTACAAATAGCCCTTAAAGGGCAATGCACCGCAAAAGGCCCCTTTCAAGGGCTATTTGTAATTTAGTATAGGGTATTGATTTTATTTTGGGGGGCTTTTTATTTTATTAGGGGGATTAGATTAGGTGTAATTATTTTAAGGTGTAATTAGTTTAAAAAAAATTAATTTCTTTTTTATTTTCTGTAATTTAGTGTTTTTTTCGTAATTTAGTTTATTTAATTTAATTGTAATTAATTGTAGTTAGTTTAGGTAATTAATTTAATTGTAGTGTAGTGTTAGGTGTAATTGTAACTTAGGTTAGGGTTTATTTTACAGGTAAATTTGTACTTATTTTAGCTAGGTAGTTATTAAATTTAATAACTATTTAATAACTATCGTACCTAGTTAAAATAAATACAAAGTTGCCTGTAAAATAAAAATAAACCCTAAGCTAGCTACAATGTAACTATTAGTTATATTGTAGCTAGCTTAGGGTTTATTTTATAGGTAAGTATTTAGTTTTAAATAGGAATAATTTAGTTAATTGTAGTAATTTTATTTATATATTTTAAAATGATATTTAAGTTAGGGGGGTGTTAGGGTTAGGGTTAGATTTAGGGGTTTATACATTTAATATAGTAGCAGCAATGTTGGGGTCGGCAGATTAGGGGTTAATAAATGTAGGTAGGTGTCGGCGATGTTAGGGACAGTAGATTGGGCCCCTAGTATATTGTCTATTAACTAAGGGGAATTTCAAGGGGGGGGGGGGAAGATGGACAGATTAGATTTTCTAAGGATGCATTTCCCTATGCTTACATAGTAAGCAAATGCTGTGGGGGCAGGCTTGGTTGGACAGTACTATGGAGACTAAAATAACTGTATAATGTGTAGGCTAGAAGGGAGTGGATAAAATATATAAACAGGGACTATGGGGTTGGAATCTGAATAAAAGTAGAGATCGTACCTATATCAGTTTTTAAAGTAGTATTATAACCAGTGGTCATATTTATATTTGCTATTTGTTGTTCAACATCAGCTTATTATTTTAACGGCTTATATAGTTAAAACTTAACTGGTAGAGCAAGTCTAATACATCTTATTGGACTGAAGACTTGGAACTAGACCTAGCTTTGAACAATATGACACTTTGAACAATTAGATATGTGGTTAAGTATAAAATAATGGCTAGGGGTAAATATTTATTAGATCAGTACATTTAAATAGAACACACCCAAGCAGGAATTAGTCTGTAGTTAGCTTCATATATGTAATCGGTAAAACTGTGCTTAAAGGGACAGTATACACTAATTTTCATATAACTGCATGTAATAGACACTAAGAATAAGATGCACAGATACTGATATAAAAATCCAGTATAAAACTGTTTAAAAACTTACTTGGAAGCTCTCAGTTTAGCTCTGTTGAAAAAGGTAGTTGTAGAGCCCACTGCATGTGGGAAATAAGACCCTCCCCCTTCTTTTGCATATGAAAAGACCCTTTACACAAACAGGAGCAAGCTGGAGAAGATAGCTGACGGTATTCTCATAAAACGTTGAGGCTCGGTTAGGAGTCTGAAAATCAGAGCAATGTTATTTAAAAATAAGCAAAACTATACATTTAAAAAAAAACTTTATGGGCTATATAAATAGATCTACAAAACATTTATGCAAAGAAAAAATGAGTGTATAATGTCCCTTTAACTGTAGAGATTTTATGGAAAATGTGAGACCATGAGTATGAGCCCTATACCCTGTGGCACAAAACCTAAGTTCTAAGTGTTAATTTAATATGTCATATGGCTAACACATTTATAAGTCTAAAACCAAGTGAGTTCAGAGCACTATTAAATTCCTTCAGTGTGTTACATCATTCTGCAACTATAACATTGTATTGCCCCCTAACCTATACACTAACATAATAACATGGCATAATCCACCGCTGTTAAGCTGACAGTAATACTATATGTAGTTTCCGACTGGACTAATGAGAAGGCACAACAGTATTAATAATGCAATAATAGGTAACAAATGAGTCAAGAGATTCATTATAGAGTATCATGCGAATAAAGAAACAATGAGTCTCCTAAATCATCCGGTAACCCTTCATAGAAAGAGACAAAATAGATTTCCTCACCTCTAGTATGTTAAACAAGTGGCATTGATAACTTTGCTGCTTTTACAAATATTAAGTTAAAAACACTAGAGTTCCCATATAAAGTAGGCACAAACTCTCACCTAGGGAGTAGGGATGGGCAAATGTGTAAATTTCCGAATTCGAATGTTAAAACGAATGTTATTACCGAAATTCAAATTTATAAATCCAAATGTTGATAAGAACGAATATTCTTAAAAATTCTATAATCGAATGCTATTTACAGTTTTCGAATGTCACTTTTGAATTCGAATGTTTATAATTATATTGAATGTCCACATTCGAAATTTCTAATTTAACATTCTATTTAACAAATACTATTTAGAAGTTCAATAGTAATTTATTTAATTGTAGTGTAGTGTTAGGTGTTAGTGTAACTTAGGTTAGGTTTTATTTTACAGGTACATTTGTATTTATTTTTGCTAGGTAGTAAGTAAATAGTTAGTAAATAGTTAATAACTAATCTACCTAGTTAAAATAAATACAAACTTGCCTGTGAAATAAAAATAAAACTTAAGATAGATACAATGTAACTATTAGTTATATTGTAGCTAGCTTAGGGTTTATTTTACAGGTATTTAGTTTTAAATAGGAATTAATTAGTTATTAATAGTAGGATTTCTTTAGATTTATTTTAATTATATTTAAGTTAGGGGGTGTTAGGGTTAGACTTAGGTTTAGGGGTTAATAATATTTAACTAGTGTTTGCGAAGCAGGAGTGCGGCGATTTAGGGGTTAATATGTTTATTCTAGTGGTGGCAATGTCCAGAGCGGCAGATTAGGGGTTAATAATTTTATTTTAGTGTTTGCAATACGGGAGGGCCTCAGTTTAGGGGTTAATATGTAGTTTATGGGTGTTAGTGTACTTTTTAGCACTTTAGTTATGAGTTTTATGCTACAGCTTTGTAGTGTAAAACTCATAACTACTGACTTTAGAATGCTTTACAAATCTTGCGGGATAGGCTGTACCGCTCACTTTTTGGCCTAAAAAAAAAGAGCTTGTAATACTGGCGCTATGGAAGTCCCATTGAAAATAGACTATACGCAAATTGCGTAAGTTGATTTGCGGTAAGGCCAAAATAGTGTGCGGGACAGCTGTACCTACAAGACTCGGAATAGCAGCGGTAGTGAAAAGCAGCGCTATGAGCTTTAACGCTGCTTTTTTCTCATAACACAAGACTCGTAATATAGCCGTATGTTAACAGTGAACCCCAGAAATATGGAGGGCTAAAAGTGTAACTGCGATAAGGCCATTATACATATCTGTATGCTATAGCTTGTTTAGGAGAGCCAACTATTTAAGTGGGTTTTGATCTAATCCATTGCAATAATTTTTGGTAGTTTAACTAGCAGTATCGGTCTAATTTAGAAGTAATAGTTTATAGCTTAGATGGGATGTGCTATGCTTCTCCATCCGCTAGAAGCATGGCAACAGTAGATCTTATTATCATAATGGCCATAGCATATGTAGCAATAAAATGCCTTATTTATTCTATTCATGTCTTTAGGGTGCACAAGCATACGTATAGTAAGGTGGCTCACCATTCTAAACACCAAGGGTGACTAGTGTTATTATCTACCTTTCTATATCAAGTAATCTTCCCAAAACAGTGAAAACCTAAAACAATTGATGTACATATTGTAGACCAATTTTTAACACATAGTGAAATATAGTAAGGTAGCTAATGGCTAAGGGACCAGTTCTGTGTCGGCTAGTAAAATACCTAGCTATATATAATTTTTTTGGATAGGAAACTAGCTAACCGCAAACGAAATAATAACAACATGTGATAAAACTGCATAAATATTTATATTCTGTAAGAGTTTGTCCTGCTGTAAATTACTGAGTATGCAGCAGGGAATGGTTGTCATCAAGCAGAGTATTTATCCTACCCCAACTTTTTGTGAGACCCAAGCGGATGTCTCTGGGCTTATTTGTCTATGTAGGAGAGTATGGTAAAGCCGCTAGAACAATTGGGATATATACTTCGGAGCTGAAGAAAAAAACTCCAGACACATCCTTGAAACTGCATCAACATGTGCATTTCTAAGGAGCATGTTATTCTCACCAGCAGATTATCCCTTCAAGCCACTATCATCGGCCATTTCAAAAGCAATAGTCTCCGGTATCATCAAGTCGCTTTGTAGTTGTAGGGCTTCTTTATGCTTAGGTAAGTGTTTGTCCCACATTAGGCCATTTCCACTCTCTCCGCTTTGGTGCTGTCCTCTTCATGTTTCACCCTTGAAGTCAGGCAGAGCAGTGGGAACTTAAATAGGTGATGGTGATTTGAGATCTAGATATGTGGGGAGTTTGCCGTTATCGATCGGATCTATAGGAGGATTTTGGATCTTAATGGTCTTGATCATTTCCTGCCGTGTAGTTAAGTTCTGAACCGGTTCCCACGTCTTTGTTCCGTCCCCTCCACTTTGTTTATCAAGAGATATGAGCTCTGAAATGAACCTACGCTTGAACTCTAGAAGATGATTGTTTAGTGTTTCCAGCAGTCTCCTTTTGTTGCCTTGTGTCTCTGCCATTTTGGTTTCCAGGTGTCGGCTATCACACTCCATAGATCCTTTTCTGTGGTATAGCTGCCTTTGCAAGATAAGTATATGCGTCAATTTATTTTGTTACCAAGGCCTCTAGATAAGGGTGTATATGACTCCTTCAGCGGTACATTTCTCTGTTTAGAGGATTGTGAAGGCCTAGTCAACAGTAGTAGTATGGAACCTTCTTGAAGAGCATAGGTCAGTATTTTTGTTGGATCCTATGCCTCTGAACATCAATATAAGTATATATCGTATTTCTGCGTCCAACTATATAACTTTTCTTATGTTAATTGTCTCTGGTCACAGGAATTAAAGTTAAATTTTAAGGCTGTGGTCAGGAGCTTCACTAAGACACGTCCTGCCGCTTCAAGAGTTGGCTCTGCCCCCAGAATATGATTCCTTTTATTATTGAGTGTATCTAATTCCTTGTCATTTGATCTAGAACTTAGACCTATTAATAGTGAGGGTCTGTATACACCCTTTTTTTTTTTTAGTATTATTTATCATATGATATATTCACAACATGTTGTAGTTGTTTTTACCTGTTCTTGAATAAATTCACTTTTTTATTGTCGAAGGCTTGGAAAATTATTTCTTCCTTTTTATTTCTCTTGTTTTTCAATTAGTTTACTTCTTATTGGAAGAGGACACTCTAACACACTATTTTTGCTAGCAGGCTTATGAATCACTGTTAACATGGGTGATTTTTTAATTTATTTTTTCCTGTTTGCTGAACTCTTTCCTCCTTTTTTGCATCCTAGTTCCTTCTCTTTTCCATGATACTGTTGAATCCACTGTAAACACAATGGGCTAGATCACAAGTGGTGCGGTAACTCTGCTACAGTTAAGCTTTTTGCACTAGTCGGTTTGCATCCGTATTACAAGTAAAAAAAAAAATTTGCGCAAGTAGTAACCTGAATAACGTGAAAAACCTAACTTAAGTTTTTCCGTGAACATGCATGTATTCCCCCATAGAAATCAATGAAGAAAAAAAGTTTAAAAAAAACCTAACACCCAAAAACGCGCAAACACAATCGCATTTTTGCATTCCCCATAGAAGTCAATGGAGAGAAAAAATTGGTGGAAAAAAGTCTAACACCCATTGTGTACACAACATAGCATATTCACATTAGCAAATGTCAAAGATTTATAGTAAATACATAGTTAAAATCTTTATTGAATATGAATATTTCTTAAATATTTTTTATCATGTTTTTATCTACTTAATGGCAAAGGGCTCTAATGCACTTATATATATATGTCTATATGTTTGTACATATATATTAATGTTTTTATATGTGTATATTTAACTGTAGATACATATATACACATATAAATACATTAATATATATGTACACATAAATAGCCATTTTTCTGCCTTTTTTTCTAACACCCTTATAACTTTTTTGTGCAATATATTTTTAAATAATTTTTATAAGATAGTGTTAATATGAGTGTAACTGTACATTGTTATGTATTTTTGAACTGTTTTTTGCAACTTTTTTGTTTCTGGAAAACAGTTAACCACAGCTCTGAGATTGAGATAAGGACTGAAGCTTAAAAGACGTTTGCAATATGGTAAATGCAATTTCACACAATTTGTTATATCAGCAGAATGAAAAAGGCTCTCAAAAACACGATATCACTTGGCAAAACCATTTGCGCCTCACTTGTAATCTAGCCCCATGTAATTAAAAGATATTTCTGTTGTCTTGCCATAGAAAAACATATCAGCCAAGTCTACACATTTTTAAAACAAATCGACATCGCGTTTGCAGCAATTGTTCTTCAACAGCCACACTCCAACCACCACATGCCTCGTTTGCATTTGTCAGTATTCATTTGTTTTCTTCAAATTACTTTTAAGGGTTTGAATACTTACCTTTAGTGTGCTGGAGAGCCATGCTAACCTGCTCTTCTAGAAACCATTGCGCAAATTCTCCTATTAGCGTGGCCGGGGTTCTGTGAAGAAGAGGAATAGGTAAGTGCATCTCTGCAGAGTGTTAAAGGTAAGTATAAGCTACAATGTAAATGTTCTATGAATATTCAGTCAGTATTCATTTTGTTTAAAATGAAATCAATACCGAATAGCGCAGCCAACGAATATTCGGGGAAAAACTAATTGCCTCGAATATTCGTTATGAAAGATTTGGACAAACCAAATTTTTTAGCACTGCACAAGTCTAAAATATATATTTCTATATTATAAATAGATAGATAGATAGGTATGCGTCGCTATACAGCACTTCATTAATATGGAGCTAACGTTCAGTCTCCAATGATTTTGAAACAGTACTGCACTCATCTGGAGATTGAGAGAAAAGCGACTGTTTCCATTTTGTTATGCGCAAGTCGGCCTGTTTACAGCTATGGAGTGCACTCCGTGTCTTAGTGTTGAAGTCTGGCAAATTCTACTACAGTAATTGTTACTATTTAACAGGTACTGTACAGTTTGTATTAAATACTAATTGAGTACTGTACTGTGCTAGTGTTAAACTAAACTTTGCGCTATTGCACACCTAATATATGTTAGTTCAAACATGTTTTCAAGTTTTTAAACACTCTGGCAAGTGTAAAGAAAGCTAAAAATGCCTTGTTTCACTTTAAGGTGGTTTCACTTTACAGAGGGGCTTAAGTCCCTAAACTGCTGTATGAGCAAGTTATACTTGTATATATATTCATAGATATATTATTTATATTATAGTTGAATTTCTAAAAGCCTTTAATGGTAAAAATTCATTTATTTAACAGTTCAACATGCTAGAACCCCAGGAGTCCTGCAGGGAGCAAGCTCTGAAGATTATTATGCTAAACATTCATCAGAAACCTAAAATACAAAAAGTAGCATGCGCCTCATGGTACAGACCAATTAGAAACCAAACTGAATAGAAGGGGTTAAGTGATCTTACTCACATATTAAAAAGCACTAAGAGTGCTTAATAGGCAAGCCGGATCCAAAAGTCGTCCGGCAGACTCACAATCAGTCACTGCAGCAGAAGTAATCCTCATCTGACACTACCGGACTCCAGGAATCAAAAGAGCGGTGGTGAAAAGGTAGATCAACTCCAAGTAAAACAAACAATAAACAAAGTTTTGGGTGTTTCCCCTTAATCATGTTGCAAGGTAACACCCAAAATGTCATTGATTGTTTGTTTTGCTTGGAGTTGATCTACCTTTTCACCACCGCTCTTTTGATTCCTGGAGTCCGGTACTGTCAGATGAGGATTACTTCTGCTGCAGTGACTGATTGTGAGTCTGCCGGACGACTTTTGGATCTGGCTTGCCTATTGAGCACTCTTAGTGCTTTTTCATATGTGTGTAAGATTGTTTAACCCCTTCTAGCCTGCTTGGTTTCTGATTGGTCTGTACCATGAGGCACATTCTACTTTTTGTACTTTAAAACATTCTATTGTCTGGTGAGACATCCTAGAAGGGCTGCCTTACTATCTGGTACCATATCTGCTGTTTGGATACCATCCTGTTCCATGATTTAAGGGAAGAGCATCTGGTATACCATTGGACCGTGTTCCCTTGGCACGAGCACGTGCACTTTATTTACTTTTTCTTTACTAATATTATTATTATTATTATTACTAGTATTATCTCAATTACTAGTTGTTTTTTATATTTTAATTTTTTATTATTTATTTTTATTTTTCCACTTATTTTCATTATATATTTATGTTTAGTATAACCTGTAATATCGTTTGGTGAGGCACCTCTTTTTTTATATAATCTCTGGATATATCTGTTTGTTTGACTCATCAGAAACTGCTCTCACTAAAGTAACAAATGACCTGTTATCAGCTAAAGCAAAGGGCCGCTACTCTTACTAATTCTTCTTGACCTATCTGCTGCTTTCAACACAGCTGACAATCCTCTTCTCCTAAAAATCCTACATTAATTTGGCATCCGAGACACAGTCCTCCCCTGCTTTGCTTCAGTTTGAGAAAACTGTTTGCTTTCAGTTTCCTTTAGCATCATATCTTCTGATTCTTTGCCTCTCTCAGTTGGAGTACTCAACCAGATTACCAACTGTCTCTTTGCAATTTCCTCTTGGATGTCCTCGCACTACCTGCAACTCAATCTGTCCAAAACTGAGCTGCTTGTTATTCCCCCCTCTCTTAGACATCTGATATCTGACATTTCTCTGATGGTTGGAGACTCATTTCTCAACAGCTAACCCCAGGCCTGCTATCTTGGGGGTCACACTTGATTCAGAACTCACATTCACACCATATATACAAGCACTTAACAAATTCTGTCATGCACACCTACGCAACATTTCCAGAATTCTTCCCTTCCTTACTCAAAAACTACAAAAATACTAATTCATTCCCTCATTAGGTCATGCATTGACTATTGCAATCTACTTCTAAATGGACTTTCCAAGCACCGCCTCTCCTCCCTCCAATCTATCATGAATGCTTCAGCTAGACTCAACCACCTGATCTACATCAGCTGCTTCACTCTGCCAGTCTCTACACTGGCTCCCAATACACTCCAGAATACAATTTAAAGTATTAACCCTAACTTACAAAGCACTCAGCAGCCTCACTGCCAACCCCAATCAACCTCTGACCTACGCCTCTCCACTCTTATTAACTGTACATCCTACACCCGCCTCCAAGACTTCTCATGTGCTGCTTCTGTCCTCTGGAACTCTCTACCCCATTCATAAGACTGTCTCCAACCTTAAATAGCTTCAGACACTTCTTTAAACACACCTATTTAGAAAGGCTTACAATCACTTCTCTGTTTTTCATCCTAACCAAAATAATTTTTGAACTGACTTGACTCACTGCAGCAACTACAATCCATGTGACAAGCTACATCTCTGAACCCTCAGCCTGTAGACTGTGAGCTCAATGGAGCAGGACTATCTTCTTCCTGTACAAGATTTGTTTAGTCTATGTTTTGTATCTTATCTCAAATCCTTGTCATTGTATTCACCTATCAGCACTACAGAATTCTGCGGAGCTATACAAATAAATAATAATGATAATAATACCACAACAGGCAACATTAGAGAACAAGAGTTCAATAAGGTTTCAAATCAATAGGGTTTCAAATCTGTCTATTTTTTACACTGCACTTTTCTTTAAAATGTTCTTAGAGGTCCATTTTACCTGGAGTGTATTTATTGTTTGCAAACAGCTAATGTAACTTTATTTTGTCATTTGTAATAGCTGCTTTTACCTGTAGAAAGCGCCACCAAAATATAAATAACAAACATATTCCCTGTGGAAAAGCTATTTAACCCCTTAACGACCAACGACGTATGGGGTACGTCCTGCAAAAAAATGCAGTTAATGACCAAGGACGTACCCCATACGTTGTTGGTTTTTGAAAGCAGTGGAAGCGATCCTGATAGCTTCCAGCTGCTTTAATGTTATTGCAGTGATGCCTCAATATTGAGGCATCCTGCAATAACTGTTTTTAGCCATCCGATGCAGAGAGAGCCACTCTGTGGCCCTCTCTGCATCGGCTATCGATGGCCGTTATCGTTGGTGGGTGGGAGCTCATCCAGGGAGGCAGGTGGGCAGTAATTGGTGGAGGAGGGGGGAGGGATCTAGTGCGGGTGCGTGCGCGTGCACGGGCGCCTGCAGGGGAGCGCGCATGCACGTTAGGTCTATGAAAACAGCATCAATATGCTGTAGATCTGGAGGGTGGGAGAGAGGACTGGGGAGGGTGGGATTTTAAAATCAAGGCATCTGGGAGAGGGTGGGGGGTTGGATGTTGAGGGGGGGGGCAGCTACACTACAGAAATAAATAAAATATTTAATAAAATAAAAAATAAAAAATACATTATTATTTTTCAAACTGGGTACTGGCAGACGGCTGCCAGTACCCAATATGGTGCCCAATAAAGGCAGAGGGGGGTTAAAGAGCTGTTTGGGGGGGGATCAGGGAGGTTGGGGGCTAAGGGGGGTCCTACACAGCAGAAGAATTATTTTTTTTTTAAAAAAAAACCTAAAACCCCCCAAAACACTTTTATTTTAGTACTGGCAGACTTTCTGCCAGTACTTAAGATGGCGGGGACAATTGTGGGGTGGGGGAGGGAAGGGAGCTGTTTGGGAGGGATCAGGGGGTGGGATGTGTCAGGTGGGAGGCTGATCTCTACACTAAAGCTAAAATTAACCCTGCAAGCTCCCTACAAGCTACCTAATTAACTCCTTCACTGCTAGACATAATATACGTGTGATGCGCAGCGGCATTTAGCGACCTTCTAACTACCAAAAAGCAATGCCAAAGCCATATATGTCTGCTATTTCTGAACAAAGGGGATCCCAAAGAAGCATTTACAACAATTTGTGCCATAATTGCACAAGTTGTTTGTAAATAATTTCAGGGAGAAACCTAAAATTGTGAAAAATTTAACTTTTTTTAAAATTGATCGCATTTGGCGGTGAAATGATGGCATGAAATATACCAAAATGGGCCTATATCAATACTTGGGGTTGTTTACTACACTACACTAAAGCTAAAATTAACCCTACAAGCTCCCTACATGCTCCCTAATTAACCCCTTCACTGCTGCGCATAATACACGTGTGGTGCGCAGTGGCATTTAGCGGCCTTCTAATTACCAAAAAGCAACGTAAAAGCCATATATGTCTGCTATTTCTGAACAAAGGGGATCCCAGAGAAGCATTTAAAACCATTTGTGCAATAATTGCACAAGCTGTCTGTAAATAATTTCAGTGAGAAACCTAAAGTTTGTGAAAAAATTTGTGAAAAAGTGAACATTTTTTTTTATTTGATCGCATTTGGCGGTGAAATGGTGGCATGAAATATACCAAAATGGGCCTAGATCAATACTTTGGGATGTCTTCTAAAAATATATATATATACATTTTAAAGGATATTCAGGGATTCCTGACAGATATCAGTGTCCCAATGTAACTAGCGCTAATTTTGAAAAAAAGTGGTTTGGAAATAGCAAAGTGCTACTTTTATTTAGTGCCCTATAACTTGCAAAAAAAGCAAAGAACATGTAAACATTGGGTATTTCTAAACTCAGTACAAAATTTAGAAACTATTTAGCATGGGTGTTTTTTGGTGGTTGTAGATGTGCAACAGATTTTGGGGGTCAAAGTTTGAAAAAATTGTTTTTTTTTCCATTTTTTCCTCATATTTTATATTTTTTTTAATAGTAAATTATAAGATATGATGAAAATAATGGTATCTTTAGAAAGTCCATTTAATGGCGAGAAAAACGGTATATAATATGTGTGGGTACAGTAAATGAGTAAGAGGAAAATTACAGCTAAACACAAACACTGCAGAAATGTAAAAATAGCCTTGGTCCCAAACGGTCAACAAATGGAAAAGTGCTCTGGTCACTAAGGGGTTAAAGGTATATGAAACCAAATGTTTTTCTTTCATGATTCAGATAGAGCCTGTAATTTTAAGCAACTTTCTAATATATTTCTATTATCAATTTGTCTTTGTTCTCTTGTTATCTTTATTTGAAAAAACAGGAATGTAAGTGGGACCATTTTTTTTTTAGCCACCAATCAGCAAACACTAGGTACTGACAACAATTGCGCTAAAAGTAAGCTGTCTCTAAAGAAATAAATAAATCAAGTCTAAGATCAGAATATGAATAAAATACATTAAATTTATTACAAAGTTAAATAGTATACAGACCACCGGTGGTTAAACAATATCTTATAAAAACACTGTGTTAAAAAACACTATGATACAAACACTATGCTAATCTAAACTGTCTACAAACAGTTAGTATTGAAATGTGGCATATGAAGCGCAAGTAGCAAATAGTTCTATTATTATTAGACTGCTCCCAGACACTAACGTTGTTCGGATAATATAAGAAGAAATCCCAAAACAAAGTTCCGGTTGTATAGATTCAATTATATATTTTAATCATTTATTGATGAAATGCCTCCAACATGTATCAGAAAAGAAGTCATATGCAAAGATCAAAATCCTCCTAGTAAGTTTATACTAATCGGAATACGAAGAACAACTGATCTTAGTTGTTTTCTCTCTCCTTCTCCTTAGCGTGTTGCTTGTTTGCACTCAATGTTCACACTGCTGTGTTTTGGCTCAGTTAGTGACGTAATGTGGTCACCTGTTGTGTGGTATCAAATGAGGGGGTGAGATTACCGGCTAATAGTTTTTGTTATAAACATGGAAATTATCCAGTACTTTTATTTAGAAATCCTTGATTCTTTATCTTAAGTTTCCAATATTGAAAAGATTTTAGGATATAAACCTTGTCTGTGTTGGCTGTATTTAACAGCTCAAGAACAAGCGATATGGTCAATCCCAAAAAAAGGAGGAAATAGCAAAGTTGCAAATGTAATCCAGCTGGTTATTGCAAATAGTCTGGTTGACACAAACTCCTCATACTCATCAACGCGTTTCAGTAGGTGGGCTTTTTTCAAGATGACTCTGTGTATGGATTGTCTGTCCTTTTAAACCCTTTGTCTTAAAGGGGCAGTCAATTATTATGTTCTTACTTCTTGTACACACACAATGAGCTGGTCTCTAAAAAACAGCCCAGGTTTTCTAAAGATATGTGCTTTAAGAAGCACAGATATCTTTAGAACATCTCACTGTTCTTAAACATCTGAACTATGTAACATATGTAGTCATAAATATGGTAGTTAAAGGTTTAATATCAAAACATCAGCACTAGTAAAAAGTCCCCACTCTTAAAGGGATAATCTTGTCAAAATTAAACTTTCATGATTCAGATAGGGCATGTCCTATTAAACAACTTTCCAGTTTACTTTTCTCATCAAATGTGCTTTGTTTTCTCTGTATTTTTAGTTGAAAGCTAAACCTAGGTATGCTCATATGCTAATTTCTAAGCCCTTGAAGGCTGCCTCTTATCTGAATGCATTTGACCATTTTTTTTCACAGCCAGAGTGTGTTAGTTCATGTGTGCCATATAGATAATATTGTGCTCAAGCCTGTGGAGTTACTTATGAGAGGGCACTGATTGGCTAAAATGCAAGTCTGTCAAAAGAACTGAAATATGGGCGTATTCTGCAGAGGCTTAGATACAAGGTAATCAGGTATAAAGTAAATTTATATAACCATGTTATTTATGCAAAACTGGGGAATGGTTAATAAAAGGATCATCTATATTTTTAAACAATTACAATTCTGGAGTAGACTGTCCCTTTAATACAATCTTTATGACCATAGGTTCTTACAGACGGCAGAATTAATTTGTCGAATAAGCAAATTGTGCTCCAGATATTCTTTTAAATCATATTTAATTTTATCTGATTGATATTATTTTGTCATCACTTAGCAATGGTTGAATTCTAGTTTTACTTAAATAAGAGTTCCATGAATTATAATTATACTCAACATTGCATAGTAATAAAATGCTCTCACTTCTTCTTTCCTTGTCTAGATACAATTTATAGAAATTGATATTCTGGAAAAAATTGAAAAGAAATGATCATAAGCAAAATAAATTTAAATAATGACTTACTTTCCCATGTGATTTAAAAATATTAAATATAATAGTCATGCACAGGAATAGAGCAAAGCCTGTGAGATTGAAATTGAAAAAATAAAGTTAAAATATAATTAGAGAAAATATGAAACAAGAGAGCACAGAATGAAAGCTTATACCATTGCTTTCCTCAAAAAATTATTATGCACTCAAGAAAAATTAACTTCTATAAGTTGGTGACAGTTAGGTTGATGTAGATGTTATGCCAATATGTGTTAGTTTAGGTTTTTACAATTAGCCTCCTACTAGTCTGCACCAGAAAACCACAGACATGTTTACACCCTTTCTATACAGTCCTTTTTTTCCAACAAAAGTATCTTTAGTCAGCATTTTATTCACTTTTGAAATTATTGCTGCTTGCCTGTTTCTTGCTAACTTAATTATCTGTTATCTCTAGAGACCAGTGTAATGAAACACATTGATTTATCACTAATCTTTCATTTAATGTTTTTGGTTTTGAATGCTTTTCAGTTTAGAAGTAGCTGAACTACAGAACATTTACCAAGGATGTATTTGAACATTTGAAAAGTTAAAATACTACATATACTGTAGGTTCCTGATGTGCTATGATTTTTACACTATATGGACTAGTTTATTCAGTTTCTTGGTTACATTTTCATGATTCAGATACAACATGCATTAAAAAAAAATCTTCTAATTTACTTCCATTAAATTGACAGTTAACACAAAAATTGTTATTGCTTAAAAAGATAGATAATCCATTTATTAACCATTCCCCAGCTCTACACAAAAAACATAGTTATATTAATACACTTTATAACCTTTAAGCCTCTAAATGTTTGTCTGTTTATAAGTCACTAAAGACAGCCCCTTGATCACATGTTTTGTATAACCTTTCTTACTGCTAGTTCATGTGAGCTGTATAGATAACAATGAGTTCACGCCTGTGGATTGTAACACAACACTAACGGCTAGATTTAGAGTTTTGTCGGTAACGACCCGCGTATCTAACGCTGGCTTTTTTCTGGCCGCACCTTTAAAATAACTCTGGTATTGAGAGTCCACAGAATGGCTGTGTTAGGCTCCAAAAAAGGAGCGTATAGCATATTTAACGCAACTTCAACTCTCGATACCAGAGTTGCTTACGGACGCGGCCAGCCTCAAAAACGTGCTCGTGCACGATTCCCCCATAGGAAACAATGGGGCTGTTTGAGCTGAAAAAAAAACTAACACTATGGGGAAACACTTCCTACGTCTGCACCTAACACTCTAACATGTACCCCGAGTCTAAACACCCCTAACCTTACACTTATTAACCCCTATTCTGCCGCCCCCGCTATCGCTGACCCCTGTATATTTGCTGATCCAATCAGCCAATCAGATTGAGCTCGCATTCTATTGGCTGATCGGAACAGCCAATAGAATGCGAGCTCAATCTAATTGGCTGATTGGATCAGCCAATCGGATTGAACTTGATTCTGATTGGCTGATTCCATCAGCCAATCAGAATATTCCTACCTTAATTCCGATTGGCTGATAGAATCCTATCAGCCAATCGGAATTCGAGGGACGCCATCTTGGATGACGTCATTTAAAGGAACCGTCATTCGTCGTTCAGTCGTCGGCCAGGATGGATGTTCCGCGTCGGAGGTCTTCAGGATGCTGCCGCTCCGTTCCGGATGGATGACGATAGAAGATGCCGCTTGGATGAAGACTTCAATCGTATGGAAGACCTCTTCTGCCCCGCTTGGATGAAGACTTCTACCGGATGGAGGAACTCTTCTTGCTCCGCTTGGATGAAGAATTTGGCTCGGCTGAGTGAAGACGACTCAAGGTAGGGAGATCTTCAGGGGCTTAGTGTTAGGTTTATTTAAGGGGGGTTTGGGTTAGATTAGGGGTATGTGGGTGGTGGGTTGTAATGTTGGGGGGGGTATTGTATGTTTTGTTTTACAGGCAAAAGAGCTGAACATCTTGGGGCATGCCCCGCAAAGGGCCCTGTTCAGGGCTGGTAAAGTAAAAGAGCTTTGAACTTTAGTAATTTAGAATAGGGTAGGGCATTTTTTTATTTTGGGGGGCTTTGTTATTTTATTAGGGGGCTTAGAGTAGGTGTAATTAGTTTAAAATTGTTGTAATATATTTCTAATGTTTGTAAATATTTTTTTATTTTTTGTAACTTAGTTCTTTTTTATTTTTTGTACTTTAGTTAGTTTATTTCATTGTATTTATTTGTAGGAATTGTATTTAATTTATTTATTGATAGTGTAGTGTTAGGTTTAATTGTAACTTAGGTTAGGATTTATTTTATAGGTACATTTGTAATTATTTTAACTATTTTAGCTATTAAATAGTTCTTAACTATTTAATAGCTATTGTACCTGGTTAAAATAAATACAAAGTTACCTGTAAAATAAATATTAATCCTAAAATAGCTATAATATAAATATAATTTATATTGTAGCTATATTAGGATTTATTTTACAGGTAAGTATTTAGCTTTAAATAGGAATAATTTATTTAAGAAGAGTTAATTAATTTCGTTAGATTAAAATTATATTTAACTTAGGGGGGTGTTAGTGTTAGGGTTAGACTTAGCTTTAGGGGTTAATACATTTATTAGAATAGCGGTGAGCTCCAGTCGGCAGATTAGGGGTTAATAATTGAAGTTAGGTGTCGGTGATGTTAGGGAGGGCAGATTAGGGGTTAATACTATTTATTATAGGGTTAGTGAGGCGGATTAGGGGTTAATAACTTTATTATAATAGCGGTGCGGTCCGCTCAGCAGATTAGGGGTTAATAAGTGTAGGCAGGTGGAGGTGACGTTGAGGGGGGCAGATTAGGGGTTAATAAATATAATATAGGGGTTGGCGGTGTTAGGGGCAGCAGATTAGGGGTACATAGCTATAATGTAGGTGGCGGCTCTTTGCGGTCGGCAGATTAGGGGTTAATTATTGTAGGTAGCTGGCGGCGACGTTGTGGGGAGCAGGTTAGGGGTTAATAAATATAATATAGGGGTCGGCGGTGTTAGGGGCAGCAGATTAGGGGTACATAAGTATAACGTAGGTGGCGGTCGGCAGATTAGGGGTTAAAAAAAATTTAATCGAGTGTCGGCGATGTGAGGGGGCCTCGGTTTAGGGGTACATAGGTAGTTTATGGGTGTTAGTGTACTTTAGAGCACAGTAGTTAAGAGCTTTATAAACCGGCGTTAGCCCAGAAAGCTCTTAACTACTGACTTTTTTCTGCGGCTGGAGTTTTGTCGTTAGAATTCTAACGCTCACTTCAGCCACGACTCTAAATACCGGAGTTAGAAAGATCCCATTGAAAAGATAGGATACGCTATTGACGTAAGGGGATCTGCGGTATGGAAAAGTTGCGGCTGAAAAGTGAGCGTTAGACCCTTTTTTGACTGACTCCAAATACCGGCGGTAGCCTAAAACCAGCGTTAGGAGCCTCTAACGCTGGTTTTCACGGCTACCGCCAAACTCCAAATCTAGGCCCCATTGTCTTAAATGCAATTCAATAGATAAGGTCATGCGATCAAGGGGCTGTCAAAAGATATTTAGATACAAGATAATCACAGAGGTAAAAAATGTATTAATATAACCATGTTTTCTGTGCAAAACTGGGGAATGGTGAATAAAGAGATTATCTATCTTTTTAAGAAATAAAACATTTTGTGTTGACTGTCCCTTTAACTTCCTTTATCAATTTGTGCACAGTATTTACATGCACATCTTCTGAGGCACCACCTGAAATATGAAGCACAATTAAAATGTAGGTATCATATTTAAAATAAATCATAAAACATATTAATTGGACACTAAAGTAAAATTAAACGTTCATGATTCAGATAGAGCATGCAGTTTAAAGAAACTTTCAAAATGTACTTAAATGATTATGCACACTTTTATATGCACACTTTATGAGGCACCAGCTCCTACCAAGCATGTGCAAGAGTCCACAGTGTATACATATATGAAACTGTGATTTGCTGATGGGTCACATGTACAAGGTGTTGGGAAATGGAACAAAATGTTGAAATTTGTCAGAAAAAGAGTACTAGCCACATGAAAAGTGTTATTACATTGTCTTTTTTATTATACATTTGATATGCAATTATTCTGTATTTAATGGCCATTTAAGGTTGGATAAAAATATTGATAAAACAAAATTAGTTTTAAAATTAAAAATGCAAAAATCACAAAGTACCAAATTATATCTTGATAAAATAATACAGTTATTTTATTGAGAAAAGTTGCTCTTTTGAAAATGATTGTTCCCCCACAATTGTTAGCAATATAAGGGGGGTACAAACAATAACCAATGTACTGTGACTTGTCGTTATTTAAAAAAGTTTTCAAATTGTATATAATTCTTTATTGTGTACTTTAATGGAAAGACAATGTAAAGTAATTGACCATAAGTAATGGATATAAATCAGTTACGTGTGTGGATTCAGCTCAAGTAATATAATTAATTGTGTTGTCTAAATAATATTGTTAAATATGGGGGCGGAGCTTGGCTGCAGCTAAGATGGCTGTGTAACTCCAGGAGGAACCAATTGATCACAATAATCCCTGTTTCATGTTTATTTGAGGCCATGAGAAACCTTCTGAAAAATTAAGGGACACCATGCAACTTTGCCGAGCCGCACTCGACTGATTGAGAGGTATTTAACCAGCGACCGGTAAATATACTGTGGCCGGAGCAGTCTCCCAGATCCTTTCACACCACATACAGCTACCCGGGCCCTGCGGCCAGACCCGCGAGATCATTATATAGTGCTACCGGGTTCTTTCTCACCGGAGGCCTCAGAACAGTGACATGGACGCCAGCAGCACTGATCGAGCTGCTAAGGTAAACGTCTACATCCCCTTTTTTTTTTTGTACACTTACCCGCAGTTGATAATCCTCCTAGATACCCGACAGGAGTACCCTGAGTCCCACTGACAGACGCCTACACTTAGAACAAATAGCTGGGAGAAGGGTACAGGAAGAGATATGGCGCCAAACTGCCCGGCATAGCTGTGGCCTATTCTGGTTCAAAGGAGAAGTTGCCCCACTCAGAATAACGCTAGGCAAGAAGATCACTACACACAACCTGTTATATAAGGGGAGCCATTATTACCTAGATCACACAAAGCTTATTATATCTGTGGGCCTGTCTCTATGTCAAGCAGCTCTCTGCTTAAAGCCATTGTCTCCGCACATAATACATATATAAACTGCCTAGCAAAATCTAAACATCAGAAGAAATATACCACTCAAGTACTGCAGGCATAGTAGTTTATTTTTCAAGTGCTGAGGGGCCTCTCAGAAGCAGCAGGGTGACTCTATACTACAGATGAGAGGTTGCTGAGCTTTGGCTAAATTTACAATTTACCCAGTGTCAAAGCACCCTTGTGGCACACAGTGCACATAAAGAACTTACTAAGGGCGGTATACAAAATACCTAAGGAGGTGCTGTACACAAATTGAAGAGAACAAAATTAACACCTTTACTAGCCTCCTATACCTACTAAGCTGAGTATAACTCCTAATCCCTGCAGAGCTACACTGTTCCCTACCTCTAGCCTTACAATGATGGCGGCAAAAAGACAGGCCAAATCTGAAAAAGCCTTAAAGCACACATCAACAAAATCACATACTGTATCATCATTTTTTGCAACAGAGCACCCTCTCTCAAAACAAACATGTTTCCACACCAAGTCAAGAGGGCCCTACAGCGGAATCCTCATCCTCACCTATATTACCTGACAACATCCCTGCAACACTCTTATCTCGATTTGCAACGAAACAGGAGATCACCACGATTTTCAGGACCTGCCTACGTGAAGAATTACAAGAAATTAAACAAGATCTTCACAACCTGGGTGCAAGGGTGGATATGCTGGAAGCTGAGACCGAAGAGGTGAGAGAAGATATTCATAGAATAGAGGACAAGACTGCAACACACCAAGAAACAATCACCACATTAATGGACAAGATCGACGACCTTGAGAATAGGAGCAGGAGGAAAAATCTAAGACTTAGAGGTATTCCTGAGTCTGTACTACCGAAAGACTTCCATGAATATTTACAATCTCTGTTTACCTCTATAAAAGAACCTGCCTATCCTAACGACATCTTGTGGGCACGGGCCCATAGAGCCCTCAGACCTAAACCTCCTGATAATGCCCCACCCAGGGATGTTATTATTCATTTCAAAAACTTCCTCGAAAAAGAGATGCTGCTTAATCAATCCCGCAGACACCAACCTGTCAAATTCAGAGGTAACGTGATACAATTTTATCAGGACCTCTCCACAAGAACTCTGCAGATAAGAAAAGAATTCCTCCCGCTTACATCCTTACTCAGAAACAACAAGATCCCCTATAGATGGGGTTTCCCCGTCCACCTAATGGTGATTCAGAATGATCGACGCTACACCTGCCATACACCTGACGATATGCCATCCTTTTGTAAAGAACTGGGTATAGACCAACTTTCAGCAGAACCCCCGGATCGGCCTCCTGCTTCAGCCTTGCCCAAGAGAACCAAATCCAATTCAATGAGATGGAACACCAAAATGCCACGCAAAGCATCTGAACTAAAACAAGGCAGAGATTGCAAAAACGCATCCCCACAAAAGCCATCCTACCCTCTTGATTCTGATGAGGACTGATAACAGTCTCTGCACTGCTGCTGACGATCACTTACATCTGTAACCGGTCAGTACGGACATTCCTACCATCTACACTCAGGTGGGAGGGTGAGAGACTCATTCAGGTAATACAAAAGACACTTGTGGTGTCATTATGGAACTCTCCCCTCTCCCCTTTAATCCCCCTCCAATTTCCTCATGGTTTTACAGGACCCTGAGATACCCCAGGCCACCTGTTAAATACCCAACCACCACTCTCTAAGTTTATTATAACTACCTTTCAGGCTCCATTACAGTGGTGTGATGGACTAATTAAACTACACCATTTAGAGTCCCGTTCTTTTATACTGTCCCCCCACAGGACTTGTACTCTAATTTATGTCTATTATTAGACTTAGAGATGTGTTTGTATTGTTGTTTTTTATGTTATTGTTTTCAGAATATGTTCATATTTTGTATCATATTGCTCTTTATATGTGTTATGTAGGTTATGAAGAAATGTGCATTCTCTATGTTCCAAAGGTCTACCAAGGTACCCATTGTGGTACTAACTTGACGTATATTTTACTCACTTCATCACACAATTACATACATCTGACTTATGGCTCACCGAAATGACAGGACACCTCACCCTCTGGTTATTTTGTCCCAAAACGCAAAGGGGCTAAACTCCCCATGCAAACGCTCTAAAGCACTTGCAGATCTAGCGAGACGAGGGTCAGATATTATCTATCTACAGGAGATGCATTTTAAAAAATATAACTATCCAAAATATTTAGGCCGCACATACACTCAACATTACCACAACACTTGCCCTACCAAAAAATGGAGTTAGCATTCTGCTTAAAAAGTCACTACCCTTCACACTCCTGAACAGGATAGCGGACACAGAAGGAAGGCTCTTGGGCCTGATAGGCCTTCTATATGGCCAACCTATAACCTTAGTTACAGTATATGCACCAAATACCACCCCCAAACCATTCTTTGTCAAATTGTTCACTAAACTGTTAGATTCATCTAAGGGCCCAGTTTACTTGGGAGGAGACTTCAATTTCCCACTCCAGCCACAAATAGACAGCACAAACCCCCTCACAAGATGTAACACTAAATTCCTTACCTTTTTCTGGAAAAACCTCAACATACATAACTTACATGATACTTGGAGATATCTCCATCCAGAAATTAGGGATTACACGTTCTTTTCCCATCCTAATAAGTCCTATAGTCGAATCGACTATATCTTCACTAATCAATTTGGCTTATCCCAAATCACTAATTGTACAATCACTCCAACTCCATGGTCTGATCACTCCGCAGTTCAATTGCATATTAGCTGGCCAGAGCGAGCCACAAACCACTTTCAGTGGGTGCTAGACGACACCCTCTTGGGAGAGGTGGATAGCATTACCAAATTGAATAAAACTCTGGAGGAATACTTTTGATTCAATGTTCCTTCAACACCCAATCAGTTTTCAGTCTGGGAGGCGCATAAATGCTTCCTTAGAGGGGAATTCATCAAAATGAAATCTAAGCTCAACAAGATAAAGCAACAAAAATATCAAGACCTCACCAATAAACTCTCGCATTTCACTTATCAGCATAAACTCTCTCCGACAGATAACTCTATCTTAGATGAGATAACAACCATACGAAAAGCACTAGATGATTACCTGAAGTTAGAATACCACACTCTGAGGCGGAAAACAAGTAGCTTGTTTCATTTTGAGGGGAATAGAGCGGGGAAATATCTAGCGTGATCACTTCGAAAGAGAAAACTCAAATCGTATATTTCTGAAATACATATCCCAAGCCAGCCCCCTCAAAAAACCACCCCAGACATTCTTGAGGTATTCCACACTTATTACTCATCTCTTTATAACATCCACTCCCGCAGACCAGCTCTCACAAGCTACCCATAAATTCCTTCAGGGGTGTCAGCGCCCATCCATAGATGCTACACAATTAAAAGACATCAAATCACATATCACCCCGCAAGAAGTCATGCTTGCAATTCAAGAGCTAAAATCAGGGAAAAGCCCAGGTCCAGATGGGCTCTCCGCTAAATACTATCAAACGTTTAAAGACACTATAACGCCCCATCTGACGAAATTGTTTAACGCTATAATAGATGGAGCACAATTTCCACCCTCCATGTTAGAGGCACATGTGGTAGTACTACCTAAACCCGGTAAACTGGCTACGACACCCTTTAATTTCCGACCCATATCACTGTTAAATTTAGACATCAAATTATATGCTAAAATTCTTACCACTCTATTGAACAAAGTTATTCCAGATCTTATACACACCAACCAAGTAGGTTTTACCCCACGCAGGGAAGCCCGTGATAACACCACTAAAATAATAAATATCATAGACTATGCCAAAACTCACCATATTCCATCTATAGTCCTCTCACTTGATGCTGAAAAGGTGTTCGACCGTCTTAGTTGGCCTTTTCTGATCCAGACCCTAAGAAAATTTGGATTCGATGATCAATTCATCCATATGATTTTTGCGTTATATAATAATCCCAGAGCGAAAATAAAATTGAATGATTCCTTATCCCGCCCCTTTTACATAAACAACGGCACTAGACAGGGATGTCCACTTTCACCAACACTGTTCATTTTGGCAATGAAGATCTTGGCTACTTATATTAGGACAACCCCTCAGATTTCAGGTATTACTATAGGACAAAAAGAATACAAGGTCTCCTTATATGCAGACAATGTCATACTCACACTTAAGAACCTCCCCACATCCGTCCCCTCCCTGATGCTTCTGTTTCAGAGATATGGAATGCTGTCTAACTTCCGTATAAATAACACAAAATCGGAATTTATAAGTCTAGGCATACCCCCCGAAGACCTACACATACTGCACTCGCACAAGTTCAAACACCAACCTAAAGCATTGAAATATCTGGGAATCTTGGTTACACCATACTTACAGGAGATAATTCCCCTAAACTTTAATCCTTTAAGAAATCACATTAAAACTACTCTATCTTCATGGTCCAACAAACCCATTTCTTGGTTGGGAAGAGTGAACGCTATTAAAATGATAATACTCCCCAAAATATTATATGTTTTACAGGCAATACCCACCCCCATCCACGACTCCATTATCCATTCCCTACAAAAGCTCATTAACTCCTACATTTGGAGCCATAAGCGCCCTAGGATCGCCACACAAACCCTGTATCATTCTAAATTAGAGGGAGGTCTTGGAGTCCCTAACATATTATTGTACCGATATGCTACCTTTATGACTAGAATAACCGACTGGTGTAAAAACGGTCGCCACAAGGAATGGGTGGGCTTAGAACACACACTCGCGGGAGAGGGACAATTGGGAGGCAGATGTTGGCTCACAGCGAAACAAGACAAAGGGGAACTAGAGCTCCCTACCGTGGTGAGAGAAACATTTAATGTCTGGGGGAAAATCCTAAGGAGATATAAGTCTATCTCTACATCCTACTCTCCTTTGACACCCATCATAGATAACCCTACAGTCCCATTTCAATTTACTCTCCATCACACTGACAACACTGATCTAGCACAAGTGATACCGCACTGTTCCCTTGTGCATAATAGCAAGTTGAAAACAAGAGAGGAAGTGGCTGAAATACTGGGATTCACCCCCAAAAACTGGTTAGCACACCATCAACTTACCCACTACTTCGCCTCACACACAAAGAAACAAAACTTAACTCGTCCTTTAACGCCATTTGAATCCATATGTCATTTGCCCTTCCCGGCAACGGGCATTCTTTCCATATCATACAAATTACCACAAACAGACCGGTCAAGTTGTCCCCCATCCCACACCAGCAGCTGGGAAAAAGAACTTAATGAACAACAACCACCCAAAACGTGGAAAATAATATATAAATGTATGAGCTCCTCCGCGTCTTCCATGAATATTGCAGAAATGAACATAAAACTCCTTTGTAGGTGGCACTACACTCCTGATAGACTAGGTAGGTTATTCCCACACACTAATACCAGCTGCTGGAGAGGGTGTACACAAAGAGGCACCTTCACCCACTTATCGTGGACATGCCCTGTAGCACAGGCATATTGGTCAGAAATCAGAACAGAAATACAAACAGTGACAGGGACTTCCCTACCCCTTACCCCTTGGCCCTTCCTCTTCAACTTCCTCCCACAAATAACATGTAGGCTGCGATTAAAGCTTACCATGATAATGATTAACACAGCTAAACGGTATATCCCATACTATTGGAAGCAATCCATCCTACCATCTATACAGTTCTTGCGGAATAGAGTAACTACCGCCATAGAACTAGAGCAATACCACTATACAAAATTGAGTAAAATAGAAGAATTTTTATCCATTCGCCTGCTCTGGGAAGAATACATCCAGTCTCTCAAGCCCACCGATGTCCCACACATTCCCCACTAAGCCCTGACACACACAGACCACATTAGACCTTTTTTGGAACCATATGATTTATGATTGTTAGAATTTGCTTTTACCAAATCACATAATTTTTTTTTTCTCATTTCCTACACATTTTTTACGCACAGATATTTGATTAACATCTTTTATGACCATATAATCAATTATATTCTGAACGTATTTGTTTTTGTTTATAAGGTTAAAAGTTATAATAGAAGAAGTGTCAAGTTGTACAGGCAATTTAGACTGTTGACCCTTAAGAGGGAGCTAAATTAATCCATATCAGGAACACTCTCACTATCTACACAGCAGAATCTTTGTCTTTTGAAATAACCTGTATAGGGACTGAATCTATTTCTGTTTTTCTGCACTCTGATTAACTTGTTTGAATATTGTATGTTGCAACTTGATACAATAAAGTTCTTTTTTAAACCAAAAAAAAAAATATTGTTAAATATGCCTGTAAAATGCGTGTTCTAAAATGTTAAAAAATATCCAGTCAACAATGAAACCTCAACACTAACTGAAAACTACCAACTACATTTATATACTATAAATTCTATGCCATTGCACTGACTTTTAATGGGGAGGAATTCAAGATGAAATATTATATAATGGTTTTAATGCTAACAATAAAAATTTGCCTTAAGAATTAAATAAGGTTGGCCCGTGGTGGTTTGTGACAAGAAATTTAAAGACATTTCTTGTGATTTCATGAGTGAGCTGTTGGAAGTTTATACCCACAATCCTTGTGTGATGAGAGTGGGAAGTGACATCACTGGATGGGGGCGGGGCTTAGGTCCGTTAGTCTATGTCACTGTTACTAAGTGAGATCAATGCTACCAGATGTATATTTCCATGCTCTTCAAAAAATAGTGTTGCACCCTCTTTGCTGTGTCCTGTATCTCATGACATGGTGACAGAAGTCCTTGCCTGCGCTTCTGTATCCTGATTGATGACGAAGTCGAAGTTTACCCCACCTGAGCCTTTTGATTTCTCTCAGCCTGCAGCTTGGCCCACATGGCGTCAGCGGTTTCAGCGCTTCAGGATTGCTTCCAAGCTGGACAAGGAAAGTGGTGAAGTACAAGTTAATTCTCTTTTATACTCTATGGGGAAAGATGTGGAGCCAGTTTTCAATGCCTTTACTTTCCAAGAAGGGGAAAAATTTGACTTTGAAATAGTTATGAACAAACTCAGTGCCCACTTTGTGCCCAAAAGAAATGTGATTCATGAGAGGGCTTGTTTTCACAAACGTGCCCAGCGTGTGGGAGAATCTGTGGAGTCATTTGTGCGCAACCTGTATGAACTAGCTGAATTCTGTGAGTTTGTTGTTGCTAAAGAGAAGAAAATCAGAGACAGAATAGTTATAGGAATTGCAGATGCTGAAGTCTCACTGAAGCTACAGTTGGAGGATGATTTAACATTGGATGGGGGTATTAGGATGGCCCGCCAGAGTGAACTGGTGAAAAAGCAAAGTGCTGATCTGAGGTCTTAGAGTATTTTGTTTGGATGAAGTGCAGCAGTTTAGGATGGCTGCTAGTGAAAGGCACAGTGTGAACGGTAGACCAAGGGCAACAGATAGGCCCAGAAGCGGATGGGCGCAGCATGCCCGCTGCACATGGTGTAACCCATGATCAGAGTGTCATATGTCCTGCTAAAGACAAAAGATGTAGAACATGTAACCGAATGGGCCATTTTGAAGTGGTGTGTAAAACTGAATATATTAAGGAGATGCAGGTGGATAGCGACCAGGAGGGTCAAGAAGTATCCTTTGAAGGGACTGTTGTTGAACAGCCTAGTTCAGATGAAGATTGGAGGGTTACTCTTACTGTAATGGGAGCCAAAGTTGCCTTTAAGACACAGTAGCAGACATCACTGTTATATCCCTTGCAGCGTTCATAAAACTGCCTCGACAGCCTCAGCTGGCGAAAGTTACAACAAAAGTCCATAGTCCTGGTGGCTGCATTGATTGTGCAGGGAAATTTCTTGCCAGCTGCAAGTACAAGCAGAGGAAATTCACCATGTGGGTGCATGTGATTAGAGGTCAGTGTGTTAACAACCTATTGAGCAGAAAAGCAGCCTGTGGTTTGGGCCTAGTCACAAGAGTGAATGAGATTTCAGAAGATATGTTTGGTGAATTGGGCCTACTGAATTGCAACCCAGTCCGAATATCACTTAAAAGTGAAGCAGTCCCATACAGCATTACTACTCCCCGTAGAATTCCGTTCCCGCTCATGCCTCAAGTGGAGAAGGAGCTTCTGCGTATGAAGAATATGGGAGTTATTGAAGAGGTTATTGAAGCAACTGACTGGTGTGCACCCATTGTGCCTGTTGCGAAGAAAAATGGCAAAGTACGCATCTGCGTAGACTTGAAAAGGCTGAATGAGGCGTTGAAGAGAGAGAGATATGTGCTGCCTACACTTGAAGACATAGCTCTGAAATCGGCTGGGGCGAAGTTCTTCTCAATACTGGATGCTTCCAGCTGCTTCTGGCAGGTACCCCTAGATCCAAAGTGCCACAAACTGACTACCTTTATTACACCAGTAATGTTTTTGCTTCTGCAGACTCCCCTTCAGGATATCCTCTGCTCCGGAAATCTTTCAAAGAGAAATGAGTTCTCTCCTAAGAGACCACATGGGCACAGCAGTCGTCATGGACGACATATTAGTGTATGGGTCTAGATTGGAGGAACATGATCAGCGATTGAGCTGTGTGCTGCAGACTATCAGAGAGTCCGGGCTGAAGCTAAATAAAGAGAAATGCCATTTTAGGAAAGCTGAGTTATGTTACTTTGGGCATATCATCAATGGGGATGGCATTAAGCCAGACCCCGAGAACATTTCTGCTATTGAACAGATGAAAAGTCCTTCTGATGTACATGAGCTGAGACAAATATTGGGCCTTGTAAATTATGTGGGCAGGTTCCTTCCAGATTTATCCACAATACTACACCCTATCACAGAGTTACTAAAGAAAGATGTTGCCTGGGTCTGGGGACCTTCACAGGAAGAATCTTTTATGCAGGTCAAGTCCCTGCTGGGGTCTGCCCCAGTGTTGGGGTTCTACAACCCTTCCAAAAAGACTGTGGTTAGTGCTGATGCGAGCAGTTATGGGTTAGGGACCGCCCTCCTGCAGTTGAATGAAAACAAACTACAGCCCATCGCCTACTGTCCCCGTACACTGACGGCTGCTGAGTAAAAATACGCCCAAATTGAGAGAGTGCCTGGCTGCAGTTTAGGCCTGTGAGCGCTTTCAGCGTTACCTAGTGGGTTTATAGAAATTTAGTCTGGAGACTGACCATAAACCGATAGTCCCTCTAATCAACTCCTATGATATTGACAAAACACCCCTAAGATGCCAGAGACTTCTAATGAAGCTGCTCAGGTTAAACGTTCAGGCAGTGCATGTGCCGGGGAAACAACTGGTTGTGGCAGATACACTTTCAAAGGCTCCCGCTGGCTGCTGCTGAAGAGTCTTCAATGGAATCAGATGTGAAAGTGTATGTAAATTCAGTTCTGGCCTCCAAATCCATTTCTTCAGGAAAGCTAGAACAAATAAGAAAAGAGACATATTTAGATACAGACCTTCAAGAAGTTATAAAGTACATAAAAGAAGGTTGGCCCAGGGACTTCCGGGTGGGCGGCGACCCAAGATGGCCACAAGACTGTGAAGCTCTGCAGATTGTCTCAAACGTTTGGTTTGAAAGTGGCCATTTCTTCAGCCATCCTAATCTCCCTTAGCAAGCAAGTTGTTTGGGAACCTTATGGGATCAGAATTGTTATCATCTGGCCCCCGAGAAGTCAGAGAAAGTAGAATATAAGAGGGGAAACGGAGCCATGTGCAGCATGCTGTCTTGTGCGGAAACAGCCCGAGAACACAAGATTCCTGGCTCATTCTCAGGGGATTACCAATGTGCGGAAATTATGCTTTCCTTGACAGAATTGTTATTACCAAAATTTACTAGACTGGAAGAGGCTACGCAGCAGTTGATAGATGAGATCCGGGCACCGGGACCTGAGGACACTCTGACAAGATGGCGCAGTCCAGTAGCTGTTTTGTCAGATAAAGATTGGGACATAACTCAGGAAAGTTTTTCCCAGCGTTGCAGTGAAAAAGCAGAGGAACAGGACCCTTGCTACGTAAAGTCTGGGTCAGGCCTGACTAATCAGATGGCAGATTCCTATCCACTAAATGACCTTAGCTACCATACTGAGTGGGCGACTGAGGCATCAGTAATTTCCGAAGTTGCCGTGATGGCGGAGGCAGGACTGCGCTCCGTTGTGACTCAGGATTTGCCTACAGTCTCTCCTACATATCCGGCAACTATTTCTAATGAGGTACTGAGCATGGATGAAACCCAGAGCCTGCCTACAAATGTGCCCACAAACTCGGACACAGAGTCACTGGAAATTACCGCAATAAACCAAGATACCTCCAAGTTGCAGCAGGTTTCTGACACTTGCTTCTCCTCCCATCAGATCCTGGATCACATAATCTCTCACGATCTACACCAACAGCGTAGCAACATCTCACTTGGTGGAATGTGGTTGCTGGCGCCCTATCGGTTGCTTATTTTTGATACAGGACTGTTTGTGGCAGATAAAGAACTTAACCTACTGAGGGAGCACAGGCCACAACACATCCATGGCTTAAGGGAACTATTCTCGTTATCGGGAACTGTATTTGCACCGCGACTCAGGAGGGGCATTGGCTGAGGTGCCTTGTTGGCAGCAGAGTGGAGTTTGCTGCTCTCCTCAGGTTCATGGGCATTTTGGAACACGTATACCTATCACCTTGTCTGTAATCTAATGTATTTTACCCAGTAGCCCGACATGGTAACTGTGTTTTTCTATATATCCATGTACTAGTCAGCAGAGTATCCCGACTTGTTACACCTGAATATGATGCGTGCTGTACATGTGTTCTATGTTTAATTTTATAATTTTGTTGTATTCTGTGTTTAATTTTATATATTTTTTTTTTTTTTTTTTGTATTACTATTATTATTATTTTTTTTTTGCCTCCTAATTAACTATATTAAACGTATATTGGTTGTGCCCTACACTGGGGTCTCTAAATAGATTAAGCTATTGCTTGAAAGGATAGCTTTTTCATATATCGTCATATATCAGTTCCAAGCTTGTCAGCTCTTGGCAGTGACTCTTGTTAATGGGTACTACTCCCTCAATCTTGCCCTAGTATCAGCCCATGGTTAAGTTAGTATGTAACCTGATTTTGCACTCACCATAATGCAGCGTCATGGAATTGCTCTCCCCTGGTGTAAAAGGCTGCAGCATTCTTTGAGTAATAACTGTAATGCCTTTAAACTTTGAAGAAATGTGTGGGTCTTATGGTTTACAGCCTCATAAATGTGTTTGATTATTGTCTAAAATACGGAAACATTAGTGACCCTTTTAGCTACCTGAAATGTACAGTGGCATAGCTCACCTCGCTAACTACCTCTCATGGCTGCGGAAGGCTGGTCGCATGTTTGCTGCTCTTGTATACTCATTTTATTTATAGTGGCCATTATAGCACTGATGATGTAGAGTGTGAGTTCAGTCGCTACCACCCCACCCTGTACCTATTTATATATTTATCTAAGTCTGAAAACTACCTTTCTATCTATACAGTATCAGTTTTTGAAAAATGTATAATCCTGTTATTTTGTGGTATTATTCTATGCCTCCTAACTGGCTATAATGTATGTAAATTGGTTATGTCTCTCACTGGGGTCTTTAAACAGATTAGGCTATTGCCTTAAATGGATATCTATCTCTTAGGCTGACGTCCTATTAAATACTTGCCCAACTCAACCCATAACCCTCATCTTCTCCCCCCCCCCCCCCCCCGATACACCAGGCCTGTTACTCTCAGCCCTGACTCATAACAAACCAGTGTATGATAGATCTTATCTTATGAGAACGGATCATCAGTGAATACCTTACCACAATATTTAGGTATGAGACTTGTAGACACTTATATGGTTGTTTGGATACTTTGAGTATTAGTCTGCTTTAGGTCCCATGATACTGACCCCAGTGTATTTCATATTTCATATTGATTAGAATGCACACTATATTATCATTCACTATGACTCTGAGATTCCAAGTATGAGGATATTCCCTCGCTTGTTTCATAGGGTGACTCGTGTTTCCATAGTTTTAGGGGAAGGAGGTATTGGGGTTTTTTTTTTTTTTTTTTTTTTTTATGTTAGCCTAGATTAGGATATTGTGGTTTAGTTTGTTATGTTAAACATAAAACCCCCAACATTGTATACAAATACTCCGCAAAATGTAATTAATGACCCTGCAATTGAAAGACTCTGTATCAGTATAACTCTCATAATGCCTGTTTGCCCTGTGTGGCATAGTACTGTGGAATATGTATGCTTGTATGCATTGTTGGATATAAATAAAAATTAAAAAAAAAAAAAAAAAAAAAAAAAAGAAGGTTGGCCCGAGAGTCGGGGCATCCTGGATATCTTTAAGTTCTTACCAGTCAGAAAGGTCGCAGCTCACGGAGCTGGATGGGTTGGTGCTGTTCCAGGACCACATTGTTATTCCTGTCAGCATGTGGCAGGAGATGTTAAACAGGATTCATGATGGCCACTTAGGCATTACAAAGTGCAGAGAAATGGAAGCTATGGCAGTATGGTGGCCTGGGATCAGTTCTGACATCGCAAGTCATGTGTCTAAATGTGCCTTTTGCTGGGAACGCCGGCCTACTCAGAGAAGGGAACCCTTGATTTCAACACTGCTGCCTGCAGGCCCGTGGCATAAAATAGCTGCTGACTTGTGTGAACTGCACAGGAAAAAGTACCTAGTAGTGATTTACTACTATTCCAGGTATTTGGAGATTGCACCCTTGAATGAAATCACAAGTCATGCTGTTATCACTCGTCTCAAAAGCTTGTTCGCCTGGTGGGGCATACCAATGGAGTTGGTGAATAATAACGGAATGCAGTTCACTTCCACAGAGTTCAGTTCTTTCAGCAGAGAATATGATTTTGTACATTCCACGTCAAGTCCACATTACCCGCAGGCCAATGGAATGGCTGAAAGGACATTTTAAACAACAAAGTTCATTTTGAAGCAATCTGAGCCATACCTGGCCCTCTTGTCCTATAAGGCGACTCCCATTCAAGCCACGGGGTTTAACCCGGAACAGCTGATTCTAGGATGCCAGATTCGCACCACCTTACCCTCTGTGGGTGTCTTCCAGCCATCTAGCTCTATTCCTCCGGACGAAGTCCTTAGGAGGGATGAAGAGGCAAAAAGGGGCTATCGATTCTTCTACGACAGGAGACATTCTGTGAGGCCCTTGCAGGAGCTAAATGCAGGACAAAGTGTCAGAATTAAACGTGATGATAAGAAGAAATGGAAGACGCCTGCTACGGTAATTGGACGCTCTCCAGAACCAAGGTCTTATGTAGTCCTTACTGATGGAGGGACAGTTACACTTCGAAATCGAAAACATCTTCAGCCTTTACCTGAGAGTTTGGAACTGGATGCCTCAGTACCATCGCCGGTGGGATCCCCTGTTTTAAAAGGGGTGCCTTCCCCTCAGCAAGATCACAGCGGGGATATGTCTTTGCCTCTAGCAGACTCTCAATCACCTTCTTCTGTATCAGAGGACAGTTCATGTAGAGTTACATCAAGCGGAAGAGTGGTGAAACTTCCGGCCCGATATCGTTATTAACATTAGTTAGAACAGTGACCGGAAGTATGGCCAGAATAATCCCATGGTCACTGTGGACTAAGGTAGTCTACCCCGATATTCAAGTCAGGATGTAATTCATGTTGTCTATGCAGATATTCTCTTTAACCTGTTATTTGTTATATACTATACAAAACTTGTTGTATGCTTCTTGTATACCTTGTTATTTGTTGTATCCAAATGAAAAAAAAATGTATGCTCTGTCCTTTGAAAAGGGGGAAGATGTGATGAGTGGGAAGTGACATCACCGGATGGGGCGGGGCTTATGTCCGTTAGTCTATGTCGCAGTTACTAAGTGAGATCAATGCTACAAGATGTATATTTCCATGCTCTTAATATAAATAATAAATTAGTGTTGTACATTCTTTGCTGTGTCCTGCATCTCATGACACCTTGTTTTGCATAACAATAAACAACTGTTTATGCAAATGTGTTAAATGGTTCTTTTAAATGTGCTGTTAATGGTCTTTCATTGCACTATGGCTGGTACCCTACTCTTTAGGTTTTTTGTTGTATACTAGATAAGTGAAACCTTTTTAGATTAAGGATGTTGAAAGTACAGAAAACAATTGATTCATATGAATACTTTCAGTTATTTTGGTTATTGCTTGTGATTTTCCATGATGTTTACTAATGTGTAAATAATAATATTGAATCACATAGTGTACATTTTATTTATTAATATTTACTTTGTTAACTGGGCACCTCTTTGATTTTGTCCTTCTTTTACAGGTTATGTATATAGAACAGATTCATAGGGGCCAATATATCAATGTCTGTTGGACATGATACGCTGTAGCGGATCATGTCCGACAGACATTGTTGAATGCCGACAGCATACGCTGTCGGCATTTATCATTGCAATGCCGCCCCCTGCAGATTTGCGGCCAATGGGCTGCTAGCAGGGGGTGTCAATCAGCCTGATCGTATAAGATCGGGCAGATTGAACACCGCAGCCTCAGAGGCAGCAGATCAGTTATGGAGCAGCGATCCAAGCCTGAAGGGTTGCGTGGAAACAGGCCCCATAGAGTTCTAGCCATATAAACATATAAATGCAAGGTCTCATGGATTTTTTTTTTTAATATTCAAAGGGTGTCCAAGAACAAATAATTGCTAAGAGCCACTATATTATTTGGCTTCACCTGTGTGACACATATTAAAGAGACACTGAACCCATTTTTTCTTTTGCGATTCAGATAGAGCATGTAATTTTAAGCAACTTTCTAATTTACTCATATTAACAATTTTCTTCGTTCTCTTGCTATATTTATTTGAAAAAGAAGGCATCTAAGTTACTTTTTTTGGTTCAGACCCTGGACAACACTTGTTAATTGGTGGGTGAATGTATCCACCAATCAACAAGAACAACCCAGGTTGTTCGCCAAAAATGGGCAGGCATCTAAACTTACATTCTTGCATTTCAAATAAAGATACCAAGAGAATAAAGAAAATGTGATAATAGGAGTAAATTAGAAAGTTGTTAAAAATGGCATGCTCTATCTGAATCACAAAATAAAAAAATTGGGTTCAGTGTCCCTTTAAGTAGACAGTTTTGTCTCAATCAAAAATTTTTGTTTTGTATTCCAAAGTTGTAAAATTATCATATTCAAAAAAGATTTTTAAATCTGGCTATTCTGCAGATTGATAAATACTTTCAAATCGCCTGTATATTGAATTTTAGAATATCTAAAACTTCAATGATATTCTTTAACTCTATTATGGACTTATAAAATGCATTTCTGCCATAAAAAATATAATATTACACTACACCCCACTGAGGCAGAGTTTACATTCTACTCTAACCCGCATAGAAAATACTCCCGTATTGATTACTTTTTCACGAACTCACAGGGTATCGAATATGTACAGAATAGTGACATAGCCCCAATTACATGGTCTGACCATGCACCGGTCTCCTTTGAAATGTTATGGCCTGATATGCCTGAAACCTCTTACATTTGGAGGTTAGACAAGGCCCTCTTGGGCAATCCTATCATTTTAAAGGATATCTCAACACGTATGAGAGAGTACTTTGAATTAAATTTGACAGAGGACATGCCCATTTTGGTTGTATGGGAGGCACATAAGAGCGTTATTAGGGGGCATCTTATTAAGCATAAGGCCGACAGCAGAACCAAAAAAGGATGAAATATAACCAATTATTGACTAATACTAAGGTATTAGAGGAACAGCATAAAAAAGCCCCTTAAATAACGATATTGAAACTCAGTTGGCACAAGCTAGAATAGATTTTAGACAACTCCTCCGTGACGAAAATCACAAAATAGCGATCTGGCTCAAGAAAAAGTACTATCAGGAAGGGGACAAAGCTGGCAGGTTATTGGCAAGGACGCTGAAGCGATCCCAACTTAAAGCGTATGTGTACTCTATGAAAGATCACAAGAATGTGTCTCACCGGAGCAGTCGTGGTATAGCGGAAGTGTTCCGTACTTACTATGATGGCCTCTATAATCTCGAAACCACTTCAGATGCTCAGTCAGGGGTAAGGCCCACACGGAGCCAATTGGCTCAAGATTACCTTAAGACCACCCGGCTCCGAGTCTTGGACAAGGAAGCTGTAGCCTTCCTGGAGACACCCTTGTCTGGGGAGGAAATAGCGAATGCGCGGAAAAACCTCCCGAGTGGGAAATGCCCTGGCCCGGATGGGTTAAGTGCAAAATACTACAAGGCATTTCTCCCGGAACTGCTGCCCCACATGCAGAACCTGTTCAACTCTCTGCCCGACAGCGGGGCTTTGCTGGCATCCATGCTGTCGGCATATATAACAGTGCTACCAAAGCCAGTAAAGGTGCCAGACAAGCCGCAAAGTTACCGGCCGATATCATTGCTGAACACTGACGTTAAGGTGCTGGCGAATGTGTTAGCAAACAGAGTCAATAAGTACCTGTCAGACTTGATCTCTTTAGACCAAGTCGGATTTATACCGGGCAGGGAAGCAAGGGATAATACCCTTAAGGTGCTGCAGCTGATCTCACACTCTGTTGACCGGGGGCTGCCGTTCGCCCTGTTGTCCACAGATGCTGAAAAAGCTTTCAACAGGGTGAGCTGGCAGTTCCTTAGAGGCACTCTGGAGTCAATGGGATATGGGAAGCGGTTCATCAGTACAGTCTTCAGCCTCTACTCCTCGCCTAGTGCGAGGATAAGGGTCAATGGCCTTCTATCCGAGTCATTCAATATTTCAAATGGAACTAGGCAGGGGTGTCCCTTATCCCCCCTGCTGTTTGCCATTTCGGTAGAGGCCCTAGCGTGTAACATCCGAGACAATAACAGAATCAGAGGATACCTAATAGGTGAACGGGAATGTAAGATAAGTATGTACGCTGATGACCTGCTGTTCACACTGTGTGAACTGGAGACATCGGTTTCTGCTTTGCTTCAAGAGTTCGACAGGTATGGAGAGGCCTCTAATTTTTTACTGAATGTCACTAAGTCGGAAGTTCTGGGAGTCAAACTAGACCCATCTGTCATGGATTGGCTTAAGGAACACAGTCCGTTTCAAATAAAAGAAAAAAGATTAGAGTATCTTGGTATCTACTTGGCTGTTTCAGCTGTAGACCTATTTGAGGCAAACTATATGACGCTTAGACGTGAAGTTGCTGCTGATCTCTCTGCCTGGAAACACAAAACAATCTCTTGGCTAGGAAGAATAGGGGTAGTAAAAATGAATGTGCTCCCAAGATTATTGTATCTGTTTCAGACACTGCCTATCACGCTTCCTCCCACTTTTCTCACGCAATTCCAAAGCTTAATTGAAGAATACGTATGGCAAGGGATTAGACCGAGAGTCAACAGAACGACGATGTTTCACGCAAGGGAGGACGGCGGACTGAGTCTTCCAGACCTCAGACTGTACAGAAAAGCAGGGATCTTACAGAGAATAGTTGAATGGTGTCAGAGTAATCTACAAAAAGACTGGATCAAAGTAGACAAATACATCTTACAAGTACATGACTTGTCACCTCTGCTGTGGTCGTCCAATAAACGCAGACCTTCAAGAACACAGGGGTTCCCCCTATTGGAGGAGCTGTTTAGAGTATGGGATAGTACGATAAGAGTGGACTCTCATGTCTCTACGCTGTATTCCCCCCTGACGCCTGTATATGGCAATCCTGACCTACCTTTACAGACCAGAATACCCCCGGAACAGAGCAGAATGTGTGGCAATAGAGTGGCCAGTTTTGTTTTAATGGGGAGGATAAAGACTATGGAAGAGATTTTGACTGATTTTCCTGAACTCCCAGTGTCGTTGTTTACCTACCTGCAAATAGGTCATTATATAAACACCCACAAACATGTCACAATTTGTGAGGGATCTTACACCCTTTGAGGCACTATGCACGAAAGATACCCAATCTAGACATTTGATCTCTATCATCTACACTCTTCTCCTACACCCTAAGGACAGCCCTCTACCAAACTACACTAGAATGTGGCACAGAGAGTTAGGTACAGATTTAACCGAGGACGCATGGCAGCGTATTTTTCAGGCTGTCAAGACGGTATCGGTCTCTGCCCGCATACAGGAGTCCCATTATAAGTTCTTGAGCCGATGGTACCTTACGCCATCTAGGCTCCGGTTGATCTACCCTAGAGTGTCAGATAAGTGCTGAAGGGGATGCGGTGAAACAGGAACGATCTTACATATCTGGTGGGATTGCTCCCTTTTAGAGCCCTTCTGGACTTCCGTTTGGCGGGAGATTCAGGTGATTCTGGAGATGGATGTACCAAAAACCCCAGAAATCTTGCTATTCCATTTTCCCTGTAAAATAAAGAACAATCTGAAAAAGACCCTTCTAAAATTGATGCTGACAGGAGCCAAAAATCTTATCCCTCAGATGTGGAAGTCTGCACAGATCCCCACGCTTGGGGAATAGAAACAGTGTGCAGGATATCCTGCTACTGGAAAAATATCAATATGCCAAAATTATGAAATTAGATGTCTATGAGACACTGCTGCAGATGTGAGACGGTGCCTGCTTAGTGAACTAATTGGCAGGCCTGGAACCCCCTGGAGTTTGGTAGTCAATTGTAGAATATGAGACAAACCCCCTTTTATTTTTATTTTTTTCCCCCTCCCCCTTCTTCAGTCCTACTCATCTTCTCCTCCTCCCCCTAACTACCCCTTTGTCTATACAAAACGGAGAGGCCCCCTAATAGGTAGCAACATACTGGAATAGCTTGATGTAATTTTTATATTTTCCACCTAGACCTGTAAGGTTTTTGTGTGTTTGTCAGGCCCAAGCATTGGGTCCATCTTCAAAAGATATAATATATGTTATGGAAAATTTCTGAAAAATGTAAAACTGGAGCAACATGATTCCTGTGGTTTTGTCCAATACTATGTACTCAAATATTTGTTTGAATTGTATTTTTGCGTGTCATACCACTGACTTATCTGTATAATGTTTGTTTACTTTCTCAATAAAGCTCCTTTGAAAAAGAAAAAAAATATATAATATTTAGGTGTATTTATCATATGCTAACTTCTGTAATGTTCTACAATATTCTCATTCTATTTTCTTCTATAATGCCATTATTAACACTCTTTTTATTATCATTATTATTATTATTATTATTATTAGGTATTTGTAGAGTGCCAACATGTTCCGCAGCGCTATGAACATGGGTGGTATATAAAAACAATTACAGGGATCAAATGGGTGAAGGGTCCTGCCAAGAGTTGCACTGTTGTAGTCGGCTCTTGTGAAGGTGAACTATAAACAGCTGGGCTCATAGGCTTACATCCTATCGGGTTTTAGGGGATAGCAGTGGAGACAGGAAAGGTTAGTGTAGGTTATAAGCGTACCTGAATAGTAGAGACTTCAGGGAGCACTTGAAGCTTTTAAAAACTAGGGGAGTTTCTTGTGGAGCGAGGCAGAGAGTTCCATAAGATGGGAGCCAGTCTTGAGAAATCTTGTAGATGGGAATGTGAGGAGGTAACAAGAGAGGAGAGTAGGAGATCATGAGTGGAGCGAAGGGGATGGGAGGGAGAGTATCTGGCGACAAGGTCTGAGATGTAGGGGGAGCAATGCAATAGAGGGCTTTGTGAGTCAGAGTGAGAATTTTGTGTTTAATCCTGGAGGCAAGAGGAAGCCAGTGAAGGGATTGGCAGAGAGGTGCGGCAGATGAAGAGCGATGTACAAGGAAGATGAGCCTGGCAGAGGCATTCATTATGGATTGTAAAGGAGCTAGGTGGAAGCTAGGGAGACCAGAGAGGATAGAGTTGCAATAGTCGAGGTGGGAAAGGATAGAGTGGATTAAAATCTTTATTGTGTCTTGTGTAAGGAAATGTCTAATTTTAGCGATGTTTTTAAGGTGGAAGCGGCATGCTTTAGCCAAGGACTGAATGTGAGGAGTGAAAGAAAGATCTGAGTCAAGTGTGACCCCAAGACATCAGGCATGTGAGGTTGGGGTAATGATGGAGTTGTCAACAGTTATAGAGACATGGGGGGTGGAGATTTTGGAAGAAGGGGGAAATAAGGAGCTCAGTTTTGGAGAGATTTTGCTTGAGGTAGTGAGAGGACTTCCAAGATGAGATATGAGAGAGAGTTAGTAACACGGGTTAGCAAGGAAGGAGATAATTCTGGTGCAGAGAGGTAGATTTGGGTATCATCGGCATAAAAGTAATAATGAAACCCGTGGGACTTTATTAAGGAACCTAGTGAGGACATGTAGATTGAGAAGAGAAGGGGACCGAGGACAGAGCCTTTCAGTACCCCAACAGAAAGAGGTAACGGGGCAGAGGATACCCCAGAGAAGGCTACACTAAAGGTATGGTTAGACAGATAGGAAGAGAACCAAGAGAGAGCAATTTCACAGATGCAGAAGGATTATAGGGTATAGAGCAAAAGAGGGTGGTTGACAGTATCAAAGGCTGCAGACAGATCAAGGAGGATAAAGAGAGAGAAGTGGCCTTTTGATTTTGCTGTAAGTAGGTCATTGGTAACCTTAACAATTGTTGTCTCTGTTGAGTGAATGGGCAAAATCCAGATTGCAGTGGGTCAAGGAGACAGTTTAATGTAAGGAAATGGGATAGACCTGCATATACTAGCTTTTCAAGAAGCTTTGAGGCAAGAGGTAGTAGGGAAATAGGGCGGTAGTTGGATGGGGAGGTTGGATCGAGAGAAAGTTTTTTCAAGGATAGGTGTGACTAATGGATGTTTAAGAGATGTGGGAACTATACCAGTGCTGAGGAAGAGGTTGAAGATGTGTGTGAGTATAGGGGTAAAGGTAGAAGAGAGGGAGGGGAGTAGTTGTGAGAGGATGGGGTCGAGGGGACAGGTAGTGAGGAGAGAAGATAGTATAAGGGCAGATATTTCATCTTCTGTAACAGGGGCAAAAGAGCTAAATTTATGGCTATGTGGGTTTTGGATGAGTGTGAGCTTTTGAGGCGTGGGAGACCGGTAGTATGTTGATAGCTGATTTCAGTTCTGATGGAGTCGATTTTGTTGTTGAAATAGTGGGCGGAGAAGAGTATTGAATGTGGAGAACAGACATTTTGGGTTTGAAGAAAGAGTAGAGATAAGAGTAGAGAAGTAGTGTTGCTTTTATAGATTAAGGGCAGTAAGATAGTAAGAGTTCAAGATGAACTTATAGTGAAGAAAGTCAGCAGAACTCCGAGATTTCCTCCAGTGTTGCTCAGCAGTACGGGAACATATGCATAGGTACCGTGTCAGAGGAGTATGCCAGGGCTGAGGATGAGTGTATGTTTTCCGAGCTATGGTAGGTAGGGCCAGGTTATCAAGGACCGATGTAAGGGTGGAGTTATAGTGGAAGATGGATTCATCCAGACAGGAAAAGGAGGGGATGGAAGAGAGAAGAGGTTTGAGAGAGCTAGCGAGCTGTTGCTGATCTAATGACTTGATTTTTCTGTGAAGTTTAGTGTGGGGGGTAGAAGGAGGGAGAGTTGTAGGGAGGGAGGTGATGGTACAAGTGAGGAGGTAGTGGTCAGAAAGAGGAAAAGGTGAGTTTGTTATGTTTGAGATAGTGCATTGATAACTGAAAATCAGATCAAGTGAGTTACCATCTTTGTGAGTGAGAGAGTCAGTCCATTGTGACAGGCCGAAAAAGGAAGTGAGTTGCAGAAGTTGTTTTGCTGAGGAGGCAGTGGGATTATCAACAGGGAGGTTGAAGTCACCGAGAATGAGGGCAGGGGTATCTGAGGAAAGAAAGTAAGGTAGCCAGGCGACAAAGTGATCTAGAAAGAGTTGCTGAGCCAGGGGGGCGGTATATGACTGCACACTCTTGAGAATTTTACATTACTATATTCAGTGGCAAAAAACTTTAATTCCAGAGTCTTAGCTCCAAATCAAATGTTAAAAACCCAGGAGATTTCAAAATTAAAGGGACATCAAACACTAAATAAATGCTAAATATAATGAATTTGTCTCTAAAAGGAAGTATGTTGATTTTAATGTTTAATGTGGAATTGGGGATGGTAATTAAATTGTATTAATGATGTATTTTACTAACTTAAAAACAGCACCAGTATTTTAAGCTTTTATACATTTAAATTGATTTATTAATTAAACATTGTATCAGAATTTCATATGGAAGTATAATTACTTGTAAATATGATTACTGAAGAACAAAATCCCTGCCATTTGCTATTGTGCTATGTATGATTGGAGAATTTCAAGGGGTTAACTACTTATATTTTCACAGACACCAATATTGGGATTCCATAATATCTCAGATGGTATGTTAAAGGGACAGTATACTGTAAAAATGTGTTTCCAATTACTTTTTTTCCCAGCTGCCAAGTATAACATGTATGAGATTTGCTTTTTGAAGGCTTATTTGTTTATATGAATTAGCTGAATTTTATGATTTGAAGCCACAACCTAATAAAATGGGTTGAGCTTGTAGGTATAATCAGTTCTCATTACTTTATCACATTGTGTATCTATACTTGCTTCCTTATCTTATATCTGTCCATAAACCAATACTTGGAGAGAACAATGAAAAATTAAAATTGTATTACCTTATCTCTTCTAAAACCCACTGGGAGTGTAATTTATTATACTGGCTGTTATAACACAGCTTGGCCTCGAGTCCAAAAATTGTCAGGATGGGTGGGGATACCACATGCTAAATAACCTACAAATGCCAATATAAGGGTAATGGAAATACTTGTAAATAATTTAATACACTCCAGCAGGTAAAGTTGATCATTGGGAACAAATTAAAGGGGAGAACATTTTTGAGTAAACTGTCCATTTAATGTGGCTGCCTTGTCACCAAGGACATAGTATGGTAGCATCAATCTCCAATTAGCCCAAACACTAGCCTAACCCTAAATCAAAGTCTAGACCTTACCCATACCCGAGCCTTATCTCCAGTCACAACTCTATAAGATGTTGCTACTAAGCAGTCATTAATCTGGTGGATGGCACAATTCTCATATTTGAATGTAATGGGCAGACATAATTCAGTATAAATTGTAGTAGCAATTGTGAGCGAATATGTGAGTGAATTTGTGTATAAATTGTGGTAATAATTGTGAGTGAATAATGGTCTGTAAACCAATTTAAGGCTCTCTAAGTTTATTGTTTTTGGTAAACTGGATAGGGTCCTAGAGCTTAAATTATTCAATTATCAAGGAGATAATGGACTTTTATTTGAATGCAGTTGTAAAGCTGAAAGTTCTGTGCTAAATCACTAATGAATGGCACACTGTTCATGTATTCTGTCTATTGCAGGCCATTCATAAAGTTTATCATGTACACTTCATAAAAATGGTTGTTTACAATGTAATTAAACATTATTAAATCAGAAAAATTTGTGAAAATGTTAAATGTGCCAAAATTAGATTATTCATAGCAATGGTTTAACATGTATCCTTATTACCATCACATCTATCAGAGTGGTTCTTAAGAAATGTTTAAACTGTTACTGAAACATTTATATTTTATTGATGTTTATCACTTTTAAATTGTGTTTTCTTTCTATTTAGGTTACTGGTTATGCCTATTGCTAGGGAGTTTAATCCTGAATTTGTACTTGTTTCCGCTGGATTCGATGCAATAGAAGGGCATGGTCCTCCACTGGGGGGTTACCAGCTCACTGCCAACTGTAAGTAATTGCATGGTCGAAAAGAGCAGAAACTGTACTGTATGTACAATGGTGAAATTATTAAAACAATTTGAATATTTTATGGTATATTTTAAATATATTACTTGACTTATTAAAAGTAAACAATCACATTAATCCCTGAAATAATTTAGAAATCATTTTGTTTTTTGGTATCCCAATATTAGCCTCAAATCCACCAGTTTATTATTTATGTTAATTTGACATCAATAGTACTTTCAATACAATGATCTCTAAACATATACGGCCAGATTACAAGTAGTGCTATAAAGAAATTTTACTTCTGCGCTAACCGAGCTCAAAGTAAACTTTTTGCATGTGCGTGTATTACAAGTTTAAAGTAAAAGGTTAATGTGCGAGTGAAACCCAATGCCCGCTAACTTCAGGACTTTGGATATTGTGATTGCGTTAACTTCTTCCCACAGACTTCAATGGAGCATGCTGTTAAAAGAAAAAAAACCTTATTGCTTGTGCTCTAACCCGATAACATGTTAGACCAACTACACTAAACATGAAGGTAGTTATACATATTTTCCAATGTTCTTCACATAGAAGAAAATGTTTCTATATACATATACATACACACATATTTAGACACACATATATATATATATATATATATATATATATATATATATATACAGTATCTCACAAAACTGAGTACACCCCTCACATTTTTGTAAATATTTTATTATATCTTTTCATGTGGCAACACTGAAGAAATGACAATTTGCTGCAATGTAAATAGTGACTGTACAGCCTGTATAACAGTGTAAATTTGCTGTCCCCTCAAAATAACTCAACACACAGCCATTAATATCTAAACCGTTGGCAACAAAAGTGAGTGCACCCCTAAGTGGAAATGTCCAAATTGGGCCCAAAGTGTCAATATTTTGTGTGACCACTATTATTTTCCAGCACTGCCTTAACCATCTTGGGCATGGAGTTCATCAGAGCTTCACAGGTTGCCACTGGAGTCCTCTCCACTCCTCCATGATAAAATCACGGAGATGATGGATGTTAGAGACCTTGCCTCCCGCACCTTCCCTTTGAGGATGCCCTACAGATGCTCAATAGGGTTTAGGTCTGGAGACATGCTTGGCCAGTCCATCACCTTTACCCTCAGCTTCTTTAGCAAGGCAGGGGTCATTGTGGAGGTGGGTTTGGGGTCGTTATCATGTTGGAATACTGCCCTGCGGCCCAGTCTCCAAAGGGAGGGGGTCATGCTCTGCTTCAATATGTCACAGTACATGTTGGCATTCATGGTTCTCTCAATGAACTGTAGCTCCTCAGTGCTGGCAGCACTTATGCAGGCCCAGACTATGACATTCCCACCACCATGCTTGACTGTAGGCAAGACACACTTGTTTTGTACTCTTCACCTGGTTACTGCCACACATGCTTGACACCATCTGAACCAAAAACATTTATCTTGGTCTCATCTCATCGGGCCACAGGACATGGTTCCAGTAATCCCTGTCCTTAGTCTGCTTGTCTTCAGCAAACAGTTTGCAGGCTTTCTTGTGCATCATCTTTAGAATAGGCTTACTTCTGGGACGACAGCCATGCAAACTAATTTGATGCAGTGTGCGGCATATGGTTTGAGCACTGACAGGCTGACCCCCCCACCCCTTCAGCCTCTGCAGCAATGCTGGCAGCAATCATATGTCTGTCTCCCAAAGACAACCTCTGGATATGATGCTAAGCATGTGCACTCAACTTCTTTGGTCGATCATGGAAAGGCCTGTGCTCAGTGGAACCTGTCCTGTGAAACCGCTGTATGGTCTTGCCCACTGTGCTGCAGCTCAATTTCAGGGTCTTGGAAATCTTCTTATAGCCTAGGCCATCTTTATGTAGAGCAACAAATCTTTGTTTCAGATCCTCAGAGAGTTCTTTGCCATGAGGTGCCATGTTGAACTCCCAGTGACCAGTGTGAGAGCGATAACACCAAATTTAACACACCTGCTCCCCATTCATACCTGAGACCTTGTATCACTAATGAGTCACATGACACCGGGGAAGGAAAATGGCTAATTGGGCCTAATATGGACATTTCCACTTAGGGGTGTACTCACTTTTGTTGCCAACGGTTTAGACATTTATGGCTATGTGTTGAGTTATTGTGAGGGAACAGCAAATTTACACTGTTATACAGGCTGTACACTCACTACTTTACATTGTAGAAAAGTGTAATTTCTTCAGTGTTGTCACATGAAAATATATATTAAAATATTTACAAAAATGTGAGGGGTGTACTCACTTTTGTGAGATACTGTATATATTATAGCCCTTTCCAGTCAAATATATACCATACACCTCTTAACACATATAACAAATATTAGCAATATTCATGTAAAACATTTTTTATTAGAAAGTATATATATATATATATATATATATATATATATATAAGTGTAATACTTTATTTGAATGTATTTTATCTTGTGTTTGGTGCAACTTTTTTTTAACCCTTACACTTTATGCTAGCGCTAACCCGATGATTGCAAAATGTGTTTGCACTCAAGTGCAACTCTTTTACTTTTACTTGAATATGCACGCTAGTCAGCACAGTCCAATATATACCAATATATACCAATAGCTCTCCATTTGTAATGAAACCCATAGTGCCAGATCACAGTTATTATTATTTTTATTTATTTTGTTTTGTTTTTAGTGAGTTTTACCAAACTTCTACTAAACACAGAAGGGTAAGAATGAAATAGAGCAATATCAAAAGCAAGTGTAACAATTTGTTCTATGAGTACTAATAATCTTCTCAACAGGTTAACACAGCAGGTAAATAACCAACAACTGGAATATCTCTCTATAACTAGAATATCTCTCTATAACACAGAATTAAACCCCCAATGTGACTAAATGCTTAATTAGCTATAACATACTCTTCCCATATTAGCTTGATGGAATGATTTTCATCCATTTGTTTTATTATGTGATAGTGTTTTTTTCAAGGGTTAACAAGAGTGTAACTTGGGTCTTCCAATTAACCAAGATGGGTACTGTGATCTTTTTGAAAATCTAGGTAAAAATTGTTTTACACATTTTCTCATCATACCTAGGAATTTATGTCATAAATAACATTTTAATGAAGCGGGTTATTTAAAAAGATATGCCAAATTGTCATTTGGCATTTGGGAAGAAGCTACATGCTCCATTTCTCTCATCAATGATACCCAATATGCTTTAATAATCACAACATAAGCAACCACATTAGTCGTTTTACTAATGCCAATGAGCAACTATTTTTTTTTAATGATCTGCAGCTTATGTGAGCAACAAGCATCTCTGTCCCACTTTAAATATTGTCACTGAAATTATTCTGTTTTTTTATCACCTCTCAAAAAAACATTATTGCAAACACCCATAAGAGATGAAGATAGATGGATTTGTCATGTTTAACCCTTCACAAAATGTTTTTTTTTTTTATTTTGATGTTATGTTGTAGTTATCAAAAATGCTTCCACTCACACGCTGAGTTTGACTTCGGCTTTTTGCGTACGTAGGATACTGTGCATATTACAAGTTAAATGTTTTCGCTCTTGCGCTAACCCAACATGTGCAAAAACCCAAAGTAACAATGTCATGACCGCATTAACATATTCCCCAATAGAAGTCAATGGAGTTCGAAAATTGAAAGAAAAGAAAAAACGTACTCGTGCGCAAACCGGATCACATTTTCTGTGCGATAACCCAATATAAATATATAAATATTTCACATTCCAATGTCCTTCACATATTCATAAATACATGTTTCTACATACTGTATATCTGATGGTTTTTTTGGTACTATATATGTATATATATATATATATATATATATATATATATATATATATATATATATATATATACATATATATATATATATACAGTATATGTGTGTTTATATGTGTATATATGACTGTACATACATATATACACATATAGATACATAAATACATCTGTGCACACATAAGTATATATATATATATATAAATAAATATTTTTAGACATGTATATGTATGTATCTCTATGTTAAATCCTTTTGCATGCCTTTTTTTTCTGACACCTAAGTCCTCCTTTCAACTTGTAGTACAAATAGCCGTGATAAATCCACACCACTCGTAATCTAGCCCATAGTATCTAACATTTCTGCAAAGTATTTGATAACATTTTGTAATGTCACTCAAAGGCATATTTAAGGACTGGGCATTCCAGTTACAGACAGCCAATAATCGCCACTGGGGATATGTTATGTCTGGTTTTCTTCTGTTTCTCAGATAATAGACCGACAAATAGATAAATAGATATATAGGTAGATTTATTAATAGATAGATAGATGATAGATAGATATATAGATTTATAGATAGATATTGATAGATCTTGATAGATAGTAGAGCTTATTTACTGTTACATGCCATTCATATTTAGTTTTTAATCTCCATTAAGATACATAAACATTTAAATAACGTATAGGCTAGTCTGATCAACCCATATAAAAAAAAAAATATTCAGAAAATTAAACATTCCTTAATGAAGGGTTACACTTGTTTTTTTATTATGAGCCTTTGATGTCCTATGTTAAAAATAATATAGGCTACAATACTCACCAAGTCATGAGTCACTTATGAACCTTTAGTGGTCAACTCAACAGAATCTCCTGAAAGCATGGTATTTAAGCAAATTCCTTCCTTTGCCATGAGTGATCAAGAACTGTATTTGCTTCTGGGAATATTTTAATATGAACTGGTTTTAAAGATCAAAGGCTTTCAATATCTATCCCACATGTGGCCTTACATCAAAGTTTAGGCGACAAAGGGTTATAAAGCACTTGGACTGTAATGAGCTGTGAAGCTCTATATATTTTGATATAAAGAGAATCTAAAGCAAAACTATTTTAATATAATAAAAAGTTAAATAAAATTGTACATACCGAATGTTACAAATAACCTAGGTAAATGTATAGCTTTTTTTTTCTCAGGCACATACAGGGAGTACAGAATTATTAGGCAAATGAGTATTTTGACCACATCATCCTCTTTATGTTTGTTGTCTTACTCCAAGCTGTATAGGCTCAAAAGCCTACTACCAATTAAGCATATTAGGTGATGTGCATCTCTGTAATGAGAAGGGGTGTGGTCTAATGACATCAACACCCTATATCAGGTGTGCATAATTATTAGGCAACTTCCTTTCCTTTGGCAAAATGGGTCAAAAGAAGGACTTGACAGGCTCAGAAAAGTCAAAAATAGTTAGATATCTTGCAGAGGGATGCAGCACTCTTAAAATTGCAAAGCTTCTGATGCGTGATCATCGAACAATCAAGCGTTTCATTCAAAATAGTCAACAGGGTCACAAGAAGCGTGTGGAAAAATCAAGGCGCAAAATAACTGTCCATGAACTGAGAAAAGTCAAGCGTGCAGCTGCCAAGATGCCACTTGCCACCAGTTTGGCCATATTTCAGAGCTGCAACATCACTGGAGTGCCCAAAAGCACAAGGTGTGCAATACTCAGAGACATGGCCAAGGTAAGAAAGGCTGAAAGACGACCACCACTGAACAAGACACACAAGCTGAAACGTCAAGACTGGGCCAAGAAATATCTCAAGACTGATTTTTCTAAGGTTTTATGAACTGATGAAATGAGAGTGAGTCTTGATGGGCCAGATGGATGGGCCCGTGGCTGGATTGGTAAAGGGCAGAGAGCTCCAGTCCGACTCAGACGTCAGCAAGGTGGAGGTGGAGTACTGGTTTGGGCTGGTATCATCAAAGATGAGCTTGTGGGTCCTTTTCGGGTTGAGGATGGAGTCAAGCTCAACTCCCAGTCCTACTGCCAGTTTCTGGAAGACACCTTCTTCAAGCAGTGGTACAGGAAGAAGTCTGCATCCTTCAAGAAAAACATGATTTTCATGCAGGACAATGCTCCATCACACGCGTCCAAGTACTCCACAGCGTGGCTGGCAAGAAAGGGTATAAAAGAAGAAAATCTAATGACATGGCCTCCTTGTTCACCTGATCTGAACCCCATTGAGAACCTGTGGTCCATCATCAAATGTGAGATTTACAAGGAGGGAAAACAGTACACCTCTCTGAACAGTGTCTGGGAGGCTGTGGTTTACTGCTGCACGCAATGTTGATGGTGAACAGATCAAAACACTGACAGAATCCATGGATGGCAGGCTTTTGAGTGTCCTTGCAAAGAAAGGTGGCTATATTGGTCACTGATTTGTTTTTGTTTTGTTTTTGAATGTCAGAAATGTATATTTGTGAATGTTGAGATGTTATATTGGTTTCACTGGTAAAAATAAATAATTGAAATGGGTATATATTTGTTTTTTGTTAAGTTGCCTAATAATTATGCACAGTAATAGTCACCTGCACACACAGATATCCCCCTAAAATAGCTATAACTAAAAACAAACTAAAAACTACTTCCAAAACTATTCAGCTTTGATATTAATGAGTTTTTTGGGTTCATTGAGAACATGGTTGTTGTTCAATAATAAAATTAATCCTCAAAAATACAACTTGCCTAATAATTCTGCACTCCCTGTATAGCTGGATGACACCCGTCATTATATATGAAAACAAGCAAAATAGCGCTCGTGTGCAATGGTAATTTCCTCCGAGGAAATTTGCCCCGACAGAGGCGAGCTGAGGCGGACAGGGGCGCGTATATGCACCCCTGTTCGCCTCAGCTTTGATAACTCAACCCCTTAATCTCTATAAGCAACATTACTTCTCTATTCTTATCTCTACTCTTTCTTCAAAACCAAAACATCTGTTCTCCACTTTCAATACTCTTCTCCGCCCACCCCCACCTACTAATACAACTTCTCTGTCAGCTCAAGACTTTGCAAGCCACTTTAATAACAAAATCGACTCCATCAGAAACTAAATCAGCTCTCAACATACTTCCATTCTCTCACCCCCTCAAACGCTCGCAATCAACCACAACCCACATAGCCATAAACTTAGCTCTTTCTCCCGTTACTTAGGAAGAAGTTTCTGCACTTATACAAAACTTCACCCTCACCCTCACTCCTCACATTCAGTCCTTGGCTAAAGCCTGCCGCTTCCACCTTAAAAACATCTCTAAAATTAAACATTTCCTTACACAAGACACAACTAAGATTTTAATCTACTCTCTCATCCTTTCCCGCCTCGATTACTGCAACTCTGTCTTCTCTGGTTTCCCCAGCTCCTGTCTAGTTTCTTTACAATCCATAATGAATGCCTCTGCCAGGCACATCTTCCTTACACGTAGCTCTTCATCTGCTGCACCTCTCTGCCAATCCCTTCACTGGATTCCTCTTGCCTCTAGGATTAAACACAACATTCTTACTATGACATACAAAGCCCTCAACTGAACTGCTTCCCCCTATATCTCAGACCTTGTCTCCAGATACTCTCCCTCCGCTCTGCAAGCCACTTTAATAACAAAATCGACTCCATCAGAAACTAAATCATCTCTCAACATACTTCCATTCTTTCACCCCCTCAACCGCTTGCAATCAACCACAACCCACATAGCCATAAACTTAGCTCTTTCTCCCGTTACTGAGGAACAAGTTTCTGCACTTATACTGTGCTCTCACCTCACTACCTGTCCCCTTGACCCTATCCCCTCACAGCTACTCCCCTCCCTCTCTTCTACCCTTACCCCTATACTCACACACATTTTCAACCTCTCCCTCAGCACCGGTATATTTCCCTCATCTCTGAAACATGCACTGGTCACACCTATTTTTTTTTTTAAAAACTTCCCTTGATCCAACTTACCCATCCAACTACCACCCTATTTCCCTCCTCCCTCTTGCCTCAAAGCTTCTCGAAAAGCTAGTACATGCACGCCTATCCCATTTCCTTACATTAAACTCCCTCCTTGACCAACTGCAATCTAGATTTCGTCCACATCACTCCACAGAGACAGCAATCATTAAGGTTACCAATGACCTACTTACTGCAAAATCAAAAGGCCACTTCTCTCTGCTTATCCTCCTTGATCTGTCCGCAGCCTTTGATGGTGTTGACCACCCTCTTTTGCTCCAAACCCTCCAATCCTTCGGCATTTGTGACACAGCCCTCTTGTGGTTCTCTTCCTACCTGTCAAACCGTACCTTTAGTGTAGCCTTCTCTGGGGCCTCCTCTGCCACGTCACCACTTTCTGTCCGGGTACCGCAAGGCTCTGTCCTCAGTCCCATTCTCTTCTCAATCTACACGTCATCACTAGGTTCCCTAATTAAGTCCCACAGTTTCCAATATCATTTGTATGCCGACGACACCTAAATCTACTTCTCTGCACCAGACCTATCCTTGCTATCCCGTGTCACTAACTGTCTCTCTCACATCTATTCCGGGATATCTTCTCACTACCTCAAGCTAAATCTCTCCAAAACTGAGCTCCTTATTTTCCCCCTTCTTCCAAAATCTCCACCCCCAATCTCTCTATAACTGTCAAACTCCATCTTTACCCCTACCCCACATGCCCAATGTCTTGGGGTCACATTTCACTCAGATCTTTCTTTCACTCCTCACATTCAGTCCTTGGCTAAAGCCTGCCGCTTCCACCTTAAAAACATCTCTAAAATTAGACATTTCCTTACACAAGACACAACTAAGATTTTAATCTACTCTCTCATCCTTTTTGCACCTCGATTACTGCAACTCTGTCCTCTCTGGTCTCCCCAGCTGCTGCCTAGCTCCTTTACAATCCATAATGAATGCCTCTGCCAGGCTCATCTTCCTTACACGTCGCTCTTCATCTGCTGCACCTCTCTGCCAATCCCTTCACTGGGTTCCTCTTGCCTCTAGGATTAAACACAAAATTCTCACTCTGACATACAAAGCCCTCAACTGCACTGCTCCCCCCTATATCTCAGACCTTGGGGCATATGTATCAAGCTCCGAATGGTGGAGCTTGATGCCTCGTGTTTCTGGCGAGCAACAGCAGTTATGAAGCAGCGGTCACAAAGTCGGCTGCTCCATAACCTGCCCGCCTGCTCTGAGCTGGTGGCCCATTGTCTGCAAGTCTGCAGGGGGCGGTGTTGCACCAGCAGCTCTTGTGAGCTGCTGGTGCAATGCTGAATACGGCGAGCGTATTGCTCGCCGTATTCAGTGAAGTCTGTCGGACCTGATCCGCACTGTCGGATCAGGTCCGACACACCTTGATAACTAGAGGCCCTTGTCTCCAGATACTCTCCCTCCCATACCCTTCCCTCTGCTCATGACCTCCTACTCTCCTTCTCTCTTGTTACCTCCTCACGCTCCCATTTACAGGACTTCTCCAGACTGGCTCCCATCTTGTGGAACTCTCTGCCTCGCTCCACAAGACTCTCCCCTAGTTTTAAAAATATTTTTTTATGTGAGCTATAGAGTTTGTTTCATGTTTGTTTCACTTTAACTGACTATGAAACCCAAAACTTTTCATCTGTGATTCAGACAGAGCATAACATTTAAAAAAATAAGGTTTTCAATTATCTTCTATTATCAAATTTGCCTTGTTCCCATGATATTCTTTGTTGAAGAGATACCTAGGTAGGTTCTGGAGCATTACATGGCAGGGAATAGTGCTCTTACAAATAGATAACATTCTTACAAACCTACTGCCCTATAGTGCTCCATAAATGGGAAAGATCCTGAGCTGATGATCCTGATTTTCAACAAAAGATAAAAAGAGAACAAAGACAAATTGATAATAGAAGTAAATTAGAAAGCAGTTTAAAATCAAATGCTTTATCTGAATCATGAAAGAAAGATTTTGGGATCCATGTCCCTTTAAGTTTAAACTTTTACATGAAAACATAAGGTTTTAAAATTTGAGTGCTGCTCGTTTTTGTGTACATGATTTAAATTGTTTGATTATCATGTCCTTTTATGGGCAGTTGTTTAAAATTTTGAGATAAGTCCCTTAAAGGACGGTGTTTTAATTATTAAAGAAATTCAATCTAAGGTATGTGTCTCCCCTTAACCTGTATCAATCAGCTCTATGCCCGTAATAGCATATTGCATTTTTTTTTCAATAAGCCTTAGTAAATATGAAAGTACTCCTGGATACATACATAGTTTACTCTGATGTTTACAAAAAATAAATGATATATGCTCCATACTGCATGTTTTGCAATACACCCATTTTCACAGAAGTACCGTTACTTCTTCTATTTTCCTACCTTGTACATTTCCTTTTTGTCATTTTAATATTTAATGAAAATGTTGTTCTAAATAAAAAAAAGAAAGCATAAAGGTTCATGGTAAGCAGAGTAAACACTTCTTAGATGGATTAGTGTTATGTTAAGCCTAACAATGCATTAAACGATCTCCCTCAGCAGCATTTACCAATCTACCAAACTTTTTCAAAATGAAACATGGATGCAGAACATATTAGGGATGAAGATGTGTGGCAACAGAAAATACATGTAGGCAACTGTTATATGAGCACATGACATTTCTATTGCATTTAAAGGGACATTAAACCCATTTTTTTCTTTCATCATTCAGATAGAGAATACCATTTTAAACAACTTTCTAAATTACTTCAGACAGAGAATACAATTTTAAACAACACTTCAATTTACTTCTATTATCTAATTTGCTTCATTCTCTTGATATTCCATCCTGAAATCATATCTAGATAGGCTCAGTAGCTTCTGATTGGTGTCTGCACATATTTGCCTCATGTGATTGGCTCACCCATGTGCATTGCTTTTTCTTTAACAAAGGATATCTAAAGATGTCCTGTTCTTACTCATCAACAAATATACTCCAGCCCGTCCTCTAAGATCCATCAACAATCTACTCCTTGCCTCTTCTACCATCACATCCTCCCATGCTAGACTACAGGACTTCTCTTGTGCGGCACCAACCCTCTGGATCGCACTTCCTCAAGTTGTCAGACTTTCCCCCAACCTCTTCTCCCTCAAACGCTCCCTAAAGACCTTTTTGTTCAGGGAAGCCTATCACCAAATCAGTAACTAATGAATTCCACTTGCCTAATAGTTGTTCTCATCTAACTCCACACTAACATCATTCCCACCTTTGTAGTCCCCACCTCCTGTTTCTCACCCTCCTACCCATTTAGATTGTAAGTTCCCACGGGAACAGGGCTCCCAGTTCCCACTGTATTTGTTTGTTAAATTTTGTCTGGTGTCTCATATTGAACTGTCCTTTTATATTTGTTACCCATGGACAGCGCTTTATAAATAAAGAATAATAATAAAATAATAATAAAGAATGAAGCAAATTAGATAATAGAAGTAAATTGGAATGTTGTTTAAAATTGTATTCTCTGTCTGAATCATGAAAGAAATTTTTTGGGTTTATTGTCCCTTTAACTTGCTGCTTTAACACCATTTGCATGAAGGAGTCCTTGTTTTAAATGGATAACAAACCCCAAAGGTGAGACATTGTGAAGCTCACTTCCATATCCATACCCATAATCATTTGCTCCAGTAGAAACACTCAGCTAGATTACAAGTTTGGCGTTATGAGTGAAAAAGCATTGTTATGGCCCATAACGCCGCTATTACAAGTCTTGTCAGAATAGGTGTACCGCACACTTTTTTGGCCATCACGCAACATCAGTATCGCACTTTAAGAAAAGTCCTTTTTCAATGGGACTTCTATAGCGCCGGTATTTCAAGTTTTGCTGTGAGGCCAAAAAGTGAGTGGTACAGCCTAAAATGACAAGATCCATACCGCCAGCGGGTCCATCTTAAAGACATCCTGTGCAGAGCATCCTCTTCTTCCGATGGTCAACATAGAAAGAAATTTCCCTTTAAGGTACGTCAATCAAGATGGCGTTTCTTAAATTCCAATCCAATAGTTATTAACTATTTACTAACTACCTAGCTAAAATAAATACAAACTTACCTGTAAAATTAAACCTAACCTGCCTTACACTAAAACCTAGCATTACAATAAAATAAAATAAATTAATACAATACATTTATCTAAATTACAAAAAATAAACACTAAACTACACAAAATAAAAAACGAAATTATCAAAAATAAAAAAGAATTACTCCTAATCTAATAGCCCTATCAAAATAAAAAAGCCCCCCCCCAAAAAACAAAACAACCTATCCTACACTAAACTGCAAATGGCCTTTAAAAGGGCCTTTTGCGGGGCATTGCCCCAAAGAAATCATCTCTTTTACCTGTAAAAAAAAAATACAAACACCCCAACAGTAAAAACCACCACCCACACAACCAAACCCCCAAATAAAAACTAAATCTAAATAAACCTAAACTCCCCATTGCATTGAAAAGGGCATTTGGATGGGCATTGCCCTTAAAAGGGCATTTAGCTCTTTTATATTGCCCAAACCCTAATCTAAAAATAAAACCCACCGACGATCCACTTACAGTTTTTGAAGACCGGACATCCATACTCATCCAGGCAGCAGAAGTCTTCATTTAAGCAGGCAGAAGTCCTCCTCGAAGCCGGCAGAAGTCTTCATCCAGACGGCATCTTCTATCTTCATCAATCCGGCGCGGAGCAGGTCCATCTTCAAGACATCCGGCGCGGAGCATCCTTTTCCTCCGATGGTCAACAAAGAATGACATTTTCCTTTAAGGTACGTCATCCAAGATGGCATCCCTTACATTCTGATTAGCTGATAGAATTCTATTAGCCAGTAGGAATTAAAGGGTAAAAAATAACATTGGCTGTTGCAATCAGCCAATAGGATTTAGCTTTCATCCTATTGGCTGATCCAATCAGCCAATAGGATTGAGCTTGCATTCTATTGGCTGATTGCAACAGCCAATAGGATTTTTTACTCTTTAATTCCTATTGGCTGATAGAATTCTATCAGCCAATCGGAATGTAAGAGACGCCATCTTGGATGACATACCTTAAAGGGAAACTTCATTCTACATTGACCATGGGAAGAACAGGATGCTCTGCACCGGATGTCTTGAAGATGGACCTGCCAGATGGATGAAGATAGAAAATGCCATCTGGATGAAGACTTCTGCCGCCTGGATGAGGATGGATGTCCAGTCTTCGAAAACTGTAAGTGGATCGTTGGGGGTTAGTGTTAGTTTTTTTTTTAAGGTTTTATTGGGTGGGTTTTATTTTTAGCTTAGGGTTTGGGCAATGTAAAAGAGCTAAATGCCCTTTTAAGGGCAATGTCCATCCAAATGCAATGGTTAGCTTAGTTTTATTTAGATAGGTTTTTGTTTTGGGGGTTTGGTTGTGTGGGTGGTGGGTTTTACTGTTGGGGGTGTTTGTATTTTTTTTTTTACAGGTAAAAGAGCAATGCCCAGCAAAAGACCCTTTTAAGGGCCATTGGCAGTTTAGTGTAGGCTAGGTTTTTTTTTTTATTTTGGGGGGGCTTTTTTATTTTGATAGGGCTATTAGATTAGGAGTAATTCATTTTTCTTTTGTTGATAATTTCGTTTTTTATTTTGTTTAATTCAGTGTTTATTTTTTTTGTAATTTAGATAAATGTATTTTATTAATTTAATTTAATTTATTTTATTTTATTGTAATGTTAGGTTTTAGTGTAAGGCAGGTTAGGTTTTATTTTACAAGTAAATTTGTATTTATTTTAACTAGGTAGCTAGAAAATAGTTAAAATAAATACAAACTTACCTGTGAAGTAAAAATAAAACCTAAGATAGATACAATGTAACTATTAGTTATATTGTAGCTAGCTTAGGTTTTATTTTACAGGTAAGTATTTAGTTTTAAATAGGAATTATTTAGGTAATAATTGTAAGTTTTATTTAGATTTATTTTAATTATATTTAAGTTAGGGGGGTTAGGGTTACGTTAGGGTTAGGTTTAGGGGTTAATAGGTTTATTATAGCGGTGGTATGGGCGGATGGCAGATTAGGGGTTAATAATCTTTAAATAGTGTTTGCGATGCGGGAGGGCAGTGGTTTAGGGGTTAATAACTGTAATGTAAGTGGCGGCGATGTTAGGGGCAGCAGATTAGGGGTTAATAGTTTTATTTATGTGGCAGAGATGTTAAGGGTGGCAGATTAGTGGTTAATAGTTTTATGTAGGTGGTGGCGATGTCAGGGGCGGCAGATTAGGGGTGTTTAGATGTGGGGTTTATGTTAGGGTGTTAGGTTTAAAGGTAACTTTTTCTTTACCCATAGACATCAATGGGGCTGCGTTACGGAGCTTTTGTTTCCATGATCACAAGTGTTAGGCTTTTTTTTTGCCGGCTCTCCCAATTGATGTCTATGGGGAAATCGTGCACGAGCACATCAAAGCAGCGCTTGTATTTGGGTGAGGTATGGAGCTTAAAATCTCCATATCGCACGCTCAAGCCTGCTTTTTGCAAAACCTGTAATAGCAGTGCTATGAAAGGTGAGCGGTGAAAATAACATACAAGTAATTAGCGAGCAGCCGTAACGCAAAACTCGTAATCTGGCTGACTGTAAGCTGAGCTTTCTGTGGAAAAGTAATTTAATTTGTCTGACAGTGCTGATGTGCTACACAATGATCTCATTTGTTTCATTATAAATGCATGCTATTACTATATTCCAAATATTTAAAGGTCCCAACAATGTGATAGACAGAGATATTGCATAAGAGATTGAGATATGTTAAATAAGTGTGAGGGGATGAGGAAAATATGAGAGGACATAGACATTTAACGTAAAGTTTCTGAAGGGGAAATTAAGAATTGTAATGTAGATGGAGAGGTATTTTAGAAGCATAAGATATAAGAGCAAACAACAAGATGACAACTCAGATAAAACTGAAAGGACATAAATAGAGAGATCAGCAGGGGACGTCAACCAACATGAAAGAAGTTACTGAGACTTGTTAACGTAACAGGAGACAAAACAGTTGCAAAACAAAATAAGTAAAAGTGGTTAGAACATCAAAGTTAAATGCTATTGCTTGTGTTTTTATGTATGTAGGAACATTTTGTTAGGTTTGTTTTCATAGAAGAAGACTTTATTATAAGGGGTATTTAGTATATTCTTTTGATTATTTTCACATTGTATGTTATTTATTTACTTTATGTTTAATCTATATAAATTGTTATAGTTTACTAAAAATATTTCATCCCGGGTTTTCTTCTGTTTCTCAGATAATAGATAGACGGATAAATAAATAGATATATAGGAAGAATAATTGATAGATGATAGATAGATAGATAGATAGATAGATACTCAGTACATTGATAATATATTTCAAAATATCTACCAAAATGTACTAGTTTTCCATGTTTAATTTCAAAATGACACATAATTTTTAGTATTTTCATTTAACTATGAATACAGCATTATTCTCCTTTGTATCTTGTACTAGTTAATCACACTAAAGCAACAAGGAGCGCCCTGCTTTCTGCAAGCTAAATATAATGTAACTATCAGTAATTTTAAAATTTTTGTTCATCCAGTTTGCAATAAGAATATAATATACCACAATACCATTGCAACAAGGTATAAAGTAACAGTATCAATATTTATGGAAGAGTCCTTTGTTCAATTTGTATTACTTTTTCTATTTATTTGTCACCTCTGAGTGGAGCTGTAAAAATCTGTAAGCTAGGAGAGATCCTTCATACTTTAATTGGAATAGGGCGATTGGTGTTTTTTTATGTTCTGCTCATTTTAGTTTTCACTTTTTGTACTATTAAGTAATAAACTCAGCTCACTATTAATGTTAGAGAACTAAACAATGCTGTGACCAACCATAGGGAATGTACCTTGTGCACCTGGACTGAGAATACCTCGCCTAGCACATCACATTAAGTAATATGATTGGCCTTCTGACTTGGGGCAACCAGCTGCAGCACATACTGATAACTCTCAAGCACATCTTCTAGCAAGAATAATAAATGGGGTTATAGTGAGTTTACTTGTAAATGACAAACATTTTTGACAGTAAAGAAGACTATCGGCTAGATTAAGAGTTTTGTCGGTAAAGACCCGCATAGCTAACAAAGCTTTTTTTCCTACCGCTGCTTCCAAACAACGCTGGTATTGAGAGTTGTCTGAGGGGCTGCGTTAGGCTCAAAAATGGGTGCGTTGAGCCGAATTTACCACCACTTCAACCCTAAATACCAGCGTTGCTTACGGTAGCGGTAAGCTGGCAAAACGTGCTCATGCACGATTCCCCCATAGGAAACAATGGGGCAGTTTGGGCTGAAAAAAAAACCTAACACCTGCAAAAAAGCAGCGTTAAGCTCCCAACGCAGCCCCATTGTTTCCTATGGGGAAACAGTTTCTAAGTCTGTACCTAACACCCTAACATGAACCCTGAGTCTAAACACCCCTAACCTTACATTTATTAACCCCTAATCTGACGCCCCCGCTATCGCTGACACCTGCATTATATTATTAACCCCGAATCTGCCGCTCCGGACACCGCCGCAACCTACATTATACCTATGTACCCCTAATCTGCTGCCCCTAACATTGCCGACACCTATATTATATTTATTAACCCCTAATCTGCCCCCCCAATGTCGACGCTACCTTACCTACACTTATTAACCCCTAATCTGCCGACCGGACCTCGCCGCTACTCTAATAAAGTTATTAACCCCTAAACCGCCGCACTCCCGCCTTGCAAACCCTATAATAAATAGTATTAACCCCTAATCTGCCCCCCCAAAGTCTAACCCTAACACCCCCCTAAATTAAATATAATTTTAATCTAACAAAATAAATTAAATCTTATTAACTAAAGTATTCTTATTTAAAACTAAATACCTGTAAAATAAACCCTAATATATCTACAATATAACTAATAATTATATTGTAGCTATTTTAGGATTTATATTTATTTTACAGGCAACTTTGTATTTATTTTAACTAGGTACAATAGCTATTAAATAGTTATTAACTATTTAATAGCTACCTAGTTAAAATAATTACAAAATTACCTGTAAAATAAATCCTAACCTAAGTTACAATTAAACCTAACACTACACTATCAATAAATTAATTAAATAAATTACCTACAATTACATACGATTAAATAAACTAAACTAAATTGCAAAAAAAACCAAACACTAAATTACAAAAAATTAAAAAAAGATTACAAGAATATTAGGCTAATTATACCTACTCTAAGCCCCCTAATAAAATAAAAAAGCCCCCAAAATTATAAAGGTCCCTACCCTATTCTAAATTAAAAAGTAACCAGCTCTTTTACCAGCCCTTAAAAGGGCTTTTTGCGGGGCATGCCCCAAAGTAATCAGCTCTTTTGCCTTTAAAAAAAAATACAACCCCCCCCAACATTAAAACCCACCACCCACATACCCCTACTCTAACCCAAACCCCCCTTAAATAAACCTAACACTACCCCCCTGAAGATCTCCCTACCTTGAGTCGTCTTCACCCAGCCGGGCCAAGTCTTCATCCGATGGGGCAGAAGAGGACATCCAGACCGGCAGAAGTCTTCATCCTATCCTGGCAGAAGAGGACATCCGGACCGGCAGACATCGGAACAGCCAATAGAATGCGATCTCAATCTGATTGGCTGATTGGATCAGCCAATCGGATTGAACTTGAATCTGATTGGCTGATTTAATCAGCCAATCAGATTTTTCCTACCTTAATTCCGATTGGCTGATAGAATCCTATCAGCCAATCGGAATTTGAGGGACGCCATCTTGGATGACGTCATTTAAATGAACCTTTATTCGTCGAGTAGGCATCGGTTGAAGAGGATGGCTCCGCTTCGGCTGGAAGAAGATGGCTCCGCTCCACTCCGGATGGATGAAGATAGAAGATGCCGCTTGGATGGAGATGTCTGCCGGTCCGGATGTCCTCTTCTTTTAGTTTAGTTTATTTAATTGTATGTAATTGTAGGTAATTTATTTAATTAATTTATTGATAGTGTAGTGTTAGGTTTAATTGTAACTTAGGTTAGGATTTATTTTACAGGTAATTTTGTAATTATTTTAACTAGGTAGCTATTAAATAGTTAATAACTATTTAATAGCTATTGTACCTAGTTAAAATAAATACAAAGTTGCCTGTAAAATAAATATAAATCCTAAAATAGCTACAATATAATTATTAGTTATATTGTAGCTATATTAGGGTTTATTTTACAGGTAATTATTTAGTTTTAAATAGGAATACATTAGTTAATAAGATTTAATTTATTTTGTTAGATTAAAATTATATTTAATTTAGGGGGGTGTTAGGGTTAGGGTTAGACTTAGCTTTAGGGGTTAATACATTTATTATAGTAGCGGCAAGGTCCGGTCGGCAGATTAGGGGTTAATACTTGAAGTTAGGTGGCGGCGATGTTAGGGAGGGCAGATTAGGGGTTAATACAATTTATTATAGTGTTTGCGAGGTGGGAGTGCAGCGGTTTAGGGGTTAATACATTTATTATAGTAGTGGCGAGGTCCGGTCGGCAGATTAGGGATTAATAAGTGTAGGTAAGGTAGCGGCGACGTTGGGGGGGGGCAGATTAGGGGTTAATAAATATTATGTAGGTGTCGGTGATGTTAGGGGCAGCAGGTTAAGGGATCAAAGGGATAATGTAGGTGGCGGCGATGTGCGGTCACCAGATTAGGGGTTAAAAATATTTATTATAGTGGCGGTGATGTGGGGGGACCTCGGTTTAGGGGTACATAGGTAGTTTATGGGTGTTAGTATACTTTAGAGCACTGTAGTTAAGAGCTTTATAAACCAGCGTTAGCCCATAAAGCTCTTAACTACTGACTTTTTTTTGCGGCTGGTGTCTTGTCGGTAGAGGGTCTACCGCTTACTTCAGCCAAGACTCTAAATACCGGCGTTAGGAAGATCCCATTGAAAAGATAGGATACGAAATTGGCATAAGGGGATCTGCGGTATGGAAAAGTTGCGGCTTGAAAGTGAGCGTTAGACCCTTTCCTGCCTGACTCTAAATACCAGCGGGCAGCCAAAAGCAGCGTTAGGACCCCTTAACGCTGCTTTTGACGGCTAACGCAGAACTCTAAATCTAGGCGTATGTTATTTAAATATTTTCTCCTGAATTTATGTGAATTAGAAAATATTAACATGTAATAATGAATATTACACTCTGAATAAAATAATGGCTTTTGATGACAGCAGCCACAATATGCAAAACCAGAAAAATTATTGTTTGAACAACTTTATTTCTCAGATAATTTAATAAATGCAATTTGATGGGGTTATAGAACTATGGTTAGTGGGAAGGGGCAGTGCAGATAAAAGACTTTTTCTCTTGCTAAACATTTGTATACATGGAATAAAATATAGTTCCTTTGAACTAGATGTTTGCAAACCTTACAGAGGCAGTTTCCACGTACAATAAGAAAGGGGGGCCAACCTGGCACTCACTGAGAGCTGGTAACAAATAGAAAACTTTATGGATCTAGGAAAAAATATAATTTTAGAAGTTTAACATGGTAATACATGGTACTATTTAAAACTATGTTTGCAGTAAAGACAAATGTAATTTAATATATTGCCATTTCTAGTTTGCTATACACTACCTTAAACAAATTCAGTTTGTCTTGTATCTGAAAACAACATTGCAAGCATATCATTTGAGACACATGTTACTGAGAGAAAATATCAGATACCAAGGAAAGGTTGGTTTAGCCACTCTCTAATATTTCATATAGCTACAACAGTCTCTAAAAATTCTAAAAGTAATGCTATACAAATACAGGTAGCCATCATTCTGCCACCGGTTCAATTTGTGCCATTTCACAATTGTGCCTGTTCCAAGTGAACATGTGACCACTATTTAGGGAGTTGTTCCACAGGCTTCTTAGCTGAAAACAAAAGATTTGCAACCCGTGAGTATAGTACAGCACTGTAATACTGTGTACAGCACATGTGAGAAGTTTACCAGTCGTTTGCTTTCTTAAAGGGCCAGGACAGTGTACTGTTAAAAAATTGCTATCATGCATATAAAAGAGCAGTAACATATTAAAAAATATTTTCCATGCTGGCCTTTTTGATATTGAAGCTAACAGGAAGTCTATGTGAATTTAAAAATGTATATGCAGCAAAGACAAAATATGACTGTTCAATGGCTAATAAACAGAACTCCCCAGTGCCTTATTGGTGGCTAGTTACATGCCTTGCATGCATTTTATATATATATATATATATATATATATATATAAAATATAGTTCCTTTGAACTAGATCATATATATATATATATATATATATATATATATATATATATATATATATATATATATATATATATATATATATATATATATATGATCCAGTCAGGCACTCTCTCCAGTCAATAAACTACTCTTAGGAAGGGGGACCACCCCAAAAGTCACTAATAAAGTGGTTTAATGACAGGAGATTGCCTGACTGGATCATCGCTATGTATAATTTGTTTAAAGTGCACCCTGTTGTTACAAATATTGGGTAATTTGGAGTGCTGAATCCATTGGAGATCTATATCTATCTCATATGAGGATTCCTTTTTCTTCTTTGAGATATATATATATATATATATATATATACAGTATAGCTGTTTTTTACATTTACAGTATTATTTCAGTGCTTTAAATATAATATAATATCACATAATAATACATTTTTTATTTATAATATAATATTACATTACTAAAGTCAATTTTTGAAATTTTGAAAAGGGGCATTGAACCTAACTCATTTACTTCCCAGTGACTTAAATTATATGACTGGGTTCACTTTACACCATTTTATTTTTTTTACAACTATTCCCTCAGGAACAGAACCCTGTTCAGGAAAAGAACTGAGTGCTACCTTTTCATAAACTTACTGACTGCAAAGAGAATAGAATTTGCATTCCTTTGCACAATTCTGAATGCCTCCCATTTCTCAGCAAGAAAGTAGACAACATACCTAAGGGACTAAACAGCTTTCAATGTAAATATGTCTGAAGAAAACCTTATTGGTCTGTCTGATCTTTCAGCAGCAACTTAGGGGGCAAATAAGCTTTATTGCATGTAGACCAGAAGAGTCTTCAACTAGTCAGATACATTGCAATGTCTTCTCAAGCTGTATCAGTTTAAATACTCTTCATCTGCTAACACCTGCTGCTAAACACATTCTTAGAGAATCCTGGCAAATAGATAGACCCTTTGCACTCACGTGCAATTTTTATCCTCCTATGTTCATTGGATTATTAATTATTAGGTACTGTTTATCCCTCAAGGTGTTGCTTTCTTCTTAACAATTATATAGAAATATTACTTTTTCTTTGATATCTTACATTTCCCTTTGTATAAAAAGCGCAATAGGAAAACATATGTGTTTATGAATTAGATAAGGGGTATATAAGTTAACTAAGGGTGCATATTTAAACTTAATACATCGAATATACCTCTGCAGTTTCTCCATTGAAATTGATTAAAATCCACTAAAGAAGGTAAACTCTTACTTCAAGTGGAAACGTATTATTTATGAAATTAAGGTCTCAAGAGAAAAGGGAAATAACTGGATAGGGAATCAGACATATTCAGAATCAAACAGAACTTTATAGGATGAGCTTGATTTATATCCAGAAATGTCAGTATTCTTTCTAATAAATATTGTACAAGAAGGAATGTTGTTACACCATTGGGAATATTTTACAACATACTATCAAGGCATTCGAAATATAATTTTGGCACATCTGAATAGAATTTAGAGCATATTCATTTATAAAACAAACATTTTATGTTAAACACCAAAAAAATGATATCATGTAAATTAATTAAAGAATAGTATTTAAAAAAAATATATTTGCATTACAAAGTTTAGGTAACAGCTTTTTCAAATTTCCCTCAAACACAGAAACAGGGTTTGTTCAGGAACAAAATATCCTTTTAATAAAATAAAAATAAATAAAAAAAGATTAGAACATTTAAAAAAATATTCCTTTAAGATTTAAAAGGACATGAAACTCAAAATGAAATTTCATGGTTCAGATAAAGAATGATAAAAAGACAATGCTATGGAACTTAATCTGAACTTAAAATGAGTAATAGAATGTCTATTTCCGCTCATCTTGTACCATTTGACAGCCATTGGCCTGTTACAATTGCATATGCGTATATTCTGTAAACTCTTGCACATGCTCAGTAGGAGCTGGTGACTAAAAAAGGTGTAAATATAAAAGACTGTGCACATAGTAAATCGCAAGCTTGCAGTAGTAATTAATGCTTATAAAATTAACCGGAGATCGGATCTCTGGTTAATTTTATAAATCTGCCGCAATAGCCCCCAAAATACTGTCTAGTGTAGTTTATTTAAAAATAAAGATTGCAGCATCTTTTTTTTTAAAATATATTACTGCACTAGGCAGTATTTTGGGGTTGAAGTTGGTAGGAGTTGAGTGTTAGAAAAAAAAAAACGCAGTTGTGTCAATCCTACTGCTTGTTCTTTAAAGGTTGTAAACCTATTTTTTTTTTTATCTTTTTACTGTAATATATAACTGGCAAATCTACTACTCTAACACAAGGCTGGCAGAACAGAAGCATACACACACAGGGCTAGATTCCTCAAGCCCTTTTCTCCACTTTGACTGCATGTTCGCCCAAGCGAACCTGTAGTCACTGTTTATCAATCAGCGATCATCAGACCGCTGCTCTCTACCCTGTTCTCCACCTCTAAGGAGGAGAATTACAATCTCCCTGGTCTCGTCCAACCGGGAAGAGTAACAGTTTATGTCCGCAGTGCGCAGTCAGGGGTTGGGAATGCTGCACGCCAGAGAAGAAAACAGGCGGACAGGGGCGAATATGCATGCCCCTGTCTGCCACGGAATGATAAATGGAAGATAAGAACCAGAAGGCCCATTTAGTCTTCTTATATTATTTTACTAATACTAGATTACGAGTTTTCAGCACTATAGGTAAATTAACGAGCGCCACAAAAGCGTAGTTAATTCACCTCCCTTTAGCGCTGCTATTACAAGTTTTTAAAAACCCGGCTTGCGTGGGCGATATCGTTGCATTGAGCTCCATACCTCACCCAAATACAAGCAGTGTTTTCTTGTGCTCATGCACGATTTTCCCATAGACATCAATGGGGACTTGGGGAGAGCCGGCAAAAAAAAAGCATAACACCTGCGATCATGGGAAAAAAAAGCTCTGTAACGCAGCCCCATTGATGTCTATGGGGAAAGAAAAAGTTACGTTTAAACCTAACACCCTAACATAAACACCAAGGGGCATATGTATCAAGCTTGATGCCCCGTGTTTCTGGCGAGCCGCTGCTCCATAACCTGTCCACCTGCTCTGAGCAGGCAGACACACATCGCCGGAAATCAACCCGATCGAGTACGATCGGGTTGATTGACACCCCCCTGCTGGCGGCCATTTGGCCGAGAGTCTGCAGGGGCAGCGTTGCACCAGCAGCTCTTGTGAGCTGCTGGTACAATGCTGAATACGGCGAGCGTATTGCTTGCCGTATTCAGCGAGGTCTGGCGGACCTGATCCGCAGTGTCGGATCAGGTCCGCCAGACCTTAATAACTAAAGGCCCAAGTCTTAAAACCCCTAATCTGCAGCCCCTAACATCACCGCAACCTACATAATGTTATTAACCCCTAATCTTCTTCCCCTAACATCGACACCACCTACATTAGTTATTAACCCCTAATCTTCTGCCCCTAACATCGCTGCCACCTAAATACACTTATTAACCCCTAATCTGCTGCTCCCGATATCGCCGCCACCTACATTACAGTTATTAACCCCTAATTTGCCACCCCCAATGTCGCCGCCACTATACTAAAGTTATTGACCCCTAAACCTCTGGCCTCCTACATCACTAACACTAAATAAATATATTAACCCCTAAAGGGAAACTTCATTCTTCGGCGACCATCGGAAGAAGAGGATGCTCCACGCCGAATGTCTTGAAGATGGACCCGCTCCATACCGGATGGATGAAGATAGAAGATGCCGTCTGGATGAAGACTTTGCCTGCTTGGATGAAGACATCTGCTGGCTTCGATGAGGACTTCTGCCCGCTTGGATGAAGACTTCTGCCGCCTGGATGAGGATGAATGTCCGGTCTTCAAAAACAGTAAGTGGATCGTCGGGGGTTAGTGTTAGGTTTTTTTAAGGGTTTATTGGGTGGGTTTGGGCAATGTAAAAGAGCTAAATGCCCTTTTAAGGGCAATGCCCATCCAAATGCCCTTTTCAGAGCAATAGGGAGCTTCGGTTTATTTAGGTATAATTTTATTTGGGGGGTTTGGTTGTGTAGGTGGTGGGTTTTACTGTTGGGGGGTTGTATTTTTTTACAGGTAAAAGAGCTGATTTCTTTAGGGTAATGCCCTGCAAAAGGCCATTTTAAGGGCCATTGGTAGTTTAGTGTAGGCTAGGTTTTTTTTATTGATTTTTTTATTTTGATAGGGCTATTAGATTAGGAGTAATTCATTTTTATTTTTGATAATTTCGTTTTTTATTTTGTGTAATTTAGTGGGGGGGTTTTGTAATGTAGATAATTGTATTTTATTAATTTAATTTATTTTATTGTAATGTTAGATTTTAGTGTAAGGCAGGTTAGGTTTTATTTTACAGGTATTTTTTTTTTTTTTTAGCTAGGTACATAGTAAATAGTTAATAACTATTTACTAACTAGTCTACCTAGTTAAAATAAAATAAAAAAATACAAACTTACCTCTGAAATAAAAATAAAACCTAAGCTAGCTACAATGTAATTATTATTTATTTTGTAGCTAGCTTAGGTTTTATTTTATAGGTAAGTATTTAGTTTTAAATAGGAATTATTTAGGTAACAATTGTAAGTTTAATTTTATTTTAATTATATTTAAGTTAGGGGGTGTTAGGGTTAGACTTAGGCTTAGGGTTATGTTAGGGGTTAATATATTTATGTAGTGATGTGGGAGGCCAGAGGTTTAGGGGTTAATAGTTTATTTTAGTATATTTTGTTGTGGGGGCTTACGGTTTAGTGGTTAATAGGTTTATTATTGCGGCGGTGTGGGTGGACGGCAGATTAGGGGTTAATAATATTTAAATAGTGTATGCGATGCGGGAGGGAGGCGGTTTAGGGGTTAATAGGTTTATTATAGTGGCAACGATGATGGGGAGTGGGGAATAGGGTTTAATACATTTTTTTAAGTGGCAGCGATGTCCGGAGCGGCAGATTAGGGGTTAATAATTTCATTTTAGTATTTGTGATGCGGAAGGGCCTCAGTTTAGGGGTTAATAGGTAGTTTATGGGTGTTAGTGTACTTTTTAACAGTTTAGTTATGAGTTTTATGCTACAGCTTTGTAGCGTAAAACTCATAACTGCTGACTTTAGATGGTGGTACAGATCTTGTCATTTAAGGCTGTACCGCTCACTTTTTGGCCTCACAGCAAAACTCCTAATACCGGTGCAATGGAAGTCCCATTGAAAAAGTACTTTTTTAAATGTGCGGTACTGCCATGAATGACACCTCAATTGGGTCTTTTCATTGCTTGATTATTTTGATTGCTGAACCTGAATGATCCAGCTCTAACCAAAAAGGTGTGCGGTACACCTATTCTGACAAGACTTGTAATAGCGGCGTAAGGAAAAAAGCATTGTTATGAAGCATAACAATTCTTTTTCACTCATAACGCAAAACTCGTAATCTATCTGACTGAGAATAGACTTATGCAAACTCCATCACTTCTATTGGAGTAAGACATTATTAAAGAAAATTAGACTAGACATATCTGAAATTAAGAAGGATAATGTTCAAATAGACATGAAAGTCAAAATTAAACTTTCCTACGTCAGATAGAGCATACAATTTTAGGAGACTTCAATTTGCTTCTTTTATCAATATAAGCAGACTGAGACTTCCAATTCACCCAGCTGAATGCAACCCCAGACAAAACACAGGAATCGCTCCAGTGGTCCCAAATTTCAACATGCAAAAGCAACTGTATTAAAAAAATTATATTTATTAAAAACAACAGCAACGCGTTTCTCAGCCAAAAACAAGGGCTGTTTCTTCTGTTTTAATCCCGAAGAAACTGCTGTGCTGGGCCATATGGTTTTCTGTCACCTTATTATAGGAAGGCACTTCTTACTAGCTGTTTGGACACCTTTGATTCACTGGAGACAGTTAGTTGGGCAACTACGAAGTTCCAGCATGTTCTATATGCACCAGACAGGTGCTATCTACTTGTGATTTGAACTTACCTGTTTTTGTTGAGACTGTACTACCCCATCTGGCGCCTTTGTGTTTTCTACTTTCTTAGGAGAAACAGTGAACTACTTGGAGTTTGCTGGTGATTAGTGGCTATACACATATGCCTCTTTTCATTGTTTACCAGATGTGTTCAGCTAACTTCCAGTAGTGCATTGCTTCTCTGAAGCGGACTTTAACTCTATGTTTAACCTATTTTGCAGGAGATAAAACATTTAGTTATGTGCAACAAATAGTGCAATCACAAAAGGCTCTTACACATTAGAGCATTTTCTTTTTGCACTTTATATCTCTTTAATTGTTCTATTTTATAAAAAATTAAATAGTAGCAATGAGACTTGTAAAAACGTAATTTCACGTTAAAGTCAATTAAGATATAGCAATAGTGTTTAGGCATTAAAACTATTAACAATACAATTACAATATTAATATATTTGTACATTTTTTCAAAGCTGTATTCTCTTTTGTAGCATGTTAATTATTTCCTATTGTAAGCCACAGGTAATATTGATGTGTACTTATGGGCCAGATTACAAGTGGAGCATTAATTAACACTCCCACTCGAGCGTTAATTGTGCTAGAAATAAGCTTTTTATGCTCGTATTATGAGTTGGAAGTAAAGTGTTTTCGCTTATGCTCTAAGCTGATGAGTACAAAAAAACGAAGTTAGAATATTGCATGCGCTTCAACATATTCCCTCATAGAATTCAATGGAGAAAAAAAAGTGAAAAAAACCCTAACACCCCACTCTTGCGCGAACCGATCTCATATGAGCTAACACGACATGAAAATATGAATATTTCACATTCCAATGTTCTCCATATTGCAGAATATGTTCTATTTATTCATAAATAAATATTTCTACATACAGTATCCCACAAAAGTAAGTAAACCCCTCACATTTTTGTAAATATTTTATTATATCTTTTCATTTGACAACATTGAAGAAATGACACTTTGCTACAATGTAAAGTAGTGTGTACAGCCTGTATAACAGTGTAAATTTTCTGTCCCCTCAAAATAACTCAACACAGCCATTAATGTCTAAACCGTTGGCAACAAAAGTGAGTACACCCCTAAGTGGAAATGTCCAAATTAGGCCCATTTAGCCATTTTCCCTCCCCGGTGTCATGTGACTCATTAGTGTTAAAAGGTCTCAGATGGTCACTGGAAGTTCAACATGGCACCACATGGCAAAGAACTCTCTGAGGATCTGAAAAAAAGAATTGTTGCTCTACATATAGACGGCCTAGGCTATAAGAAGATTGCCAAGACCCTGAAACTGAGTTGCAGCACGGTGGGCAAGACCATACAGCGGTTTCACAGGACAGGTTCCACTCAGAACAGGCCTCGCCATGGTCGACCAAAGAAGTTGAGTGCACATGCTCAGCGTCATATCCAGAGGTTGTCTTTGTGAAATAGACGTATGAGTGCTGCCAGCATTGCTGCAGAGGTTGAAAGGGTGGGGTCAGCCTGTCAGTGCTCAGACCATATGCCACACACTGCATCAAATTGGTCTGCATGGCTGTCGTCCCAGAAGGAAGCCTTTTCTAAAGATGATGCACAAGAAAGCCTGCAAACAGTTTGCTGAAGACAAGTACACTAAGGACATGGATTACTAGAACCATGTCCTGTGGTCCGTTGAGACCAAGATAAACTTATTTGGTTCAGATGGTGTCAAGCGTGAGTGGTGGCAACCAGGTTAGGAATACAAAGACAAGTGTGTCTTGCCTACAGTCAAGCATGGTGGTGGGAGTGTCATGGTCTGGGCCTGCATGAGTGCTGCCGGCACTGGGGAGCTACAGTTCATTGAGGGAACCATAAATGCCAACATGTACTGTGGCATACTGAAGCAGAGTATGATACCCTCCCTTCGGAGACTGGGCTGCAGGGCAGTATTCCAACATGATAATGACCCCAAACACACCTCCAAGACGACCACTGCCTTGCTAAAGAAGCTGAGGGTAAATGTCTCCAGACCTAACTATTAAGAGGGGTTATAGAGAGGAGCGCCAATTAAGTCAAGGTCTGGTGTGTGTGTGTGAGTGGTGTGTTCACACTGGAGCAAGAGAAATCCCTTATGGTGGGGGTTATTTCTAATGTTAGGTGTAGATGCTTATGTAGTAATAAAACACCTAGAAAATGGATATGAAATATCTAGTTTTACACAATTTATTACAATTTTACAAATACAATGTATGATTTATAAACATGGATCCATGGTACATAAAAATATATGATAAAAATATATGAAAAATATAAAGGGTGATAAAATTAGTAAAAATTAAAAAGTCAACGACTGATTAGTGGATTGGTGTCCACTAAATTTGAGACTTGATTTGGGGCGAAATGAGTCTCAAAAAGGTGTCCTATGTGAACAGAATCTTATACATATAAATGCAGAACTTAACTCTAAATCATATGTAAACAACAATCATATGTGAAAAAATGGTATGCAGTGAAAAAATAGGATAAAAATAAAATAAAAATAAAAAATAAAAATAGGAATGAAAAATGGTGATCAAAAACAAACTAGTGTGTATACATCTAGAGAACTGTGATATCAGAAAACAATGTGATATCAAAAATGGTTAATGTGATGTAATCTCAAAAAATTAAAAATTAAAAATTAAAAATTGGAAATTGAAAAAAGAAATCACCAAGTGTGTAACCCAGTGAGTGAGAACTTGTGTCAACAAAAATGTGAAATTATGCACACTTAATCGACAGTGATAGCTAAATTAAATTAAAGGCAGTTAACAAATATTTAAGCTTAGATAGTGAACAGATAAGGATACAATCAAAAAATTATACAGAATGTTCTACAAAATAATAGCAGTGTGGTTTATATCCTAGTAGCTATATGTCCTGCAAAGAGTCCATGTAAAATGTCTCTTGTCTTCCAATGTGTCCTATTAATCCAATGTGAAGATGTGAAGATAGTTCAAATGCCTCAATTCCCAGGCATTAAAGGTAGAAAAAAATAACTTTAAAAATATAGAAATATAAAAATATAACGATAAAAGGTAGCAATAAAAGGGCTGGGATATCCTCAAAGCCTAGAAATAAAGAAACATAACATAGTATAATACTGTTAAAATGTGATACTAGTCTTGAGAAAGGCCCTAGGAGTGGGCCGAAACGCGTTGACATCTATATGGTGAGCTATATTTCTTGATCTATTTACATTTTTACATTTTAACAGTATTATACTATGTTATGTTTCTTTATTTCTAGGCTTTGAGGATATCCCAGCCCTTTTATTGCTACCTTTTATCATTATATTTTTATATTTCTATATTTTTAAAGTTATTTTTTCTACCTTTAATGCCTGGGAATTGAGGCATTTGAACTATCTTCACATCTTCACATTGGATTAATAGGACACATTGGAAGACAAGAGACATTTTACATGGACTCTTTGCAGGACATATAGCTACTAGGATATAAACCACACTGCTATTATTTTGTAGAACATTCTGTATAATTTTTTGATTGTATCCTTATCTGTTCACTATCTAAGCTTAAATATTTGTTAACTGCCTTTAATTTAATTTAGCTATCACTGTCGATTAAGTGTGCATAATTTCACATTTTTGTTGACACAAGTTCTCACTCACTGGGTTACACACTTGGTGATTTCTTTTTTCAATTTCCAATTTTTAATTTTTAATTTTTAATTTTTTGAGATTACATCACATTAACCATTTTTGATATCACATTGTTTTCTGATATCACAGTTCTCTAGATGTATACACACTAGTTTGTTTTTGATCACCATTTTTCATTCCTATTTTTATTTTTTATTTTTATTTTATTTTTATTTTTATCCTATTTTTTCACTGCATACCATTTTTTCACATATGATTCTTGTTTACATATGATTTAGAGTTAAGTTCTGCATTTATATGTATAAGATTCTGTTCACATAGGACACCTTTTTGAGACTCATTTCGCCCCAAATCAAGTCTCAAATTTAGTGGACACCAATCCACTAATCAGTCGTTGACTTTTTAATTTTTACTAATTTTATCACCCTTTATATTTTTCATATATTTTTATCATATATTTTTATGTACCATGGATCCATGTTTATAAATCATACATTGTATTTGTAAAATTGTAATAAATTGTGTAAAACTAGATATTTCATATCCATTTTCTAGGTGTTTTATTACTACATAAGCATCTACACCTAACATTAGAAATAACCCCCACCATAAGGGATTTCTCTTGCTCCAGTGTGAACACACCACTCACACACACACACCAGACCTTGACTTAATTGGCGCTCCTCTCTATAACCCCTCTTAATAGTATTTCTTTTGTGGGTAGTGGGGGCCCACTCTAGATAGGAGCTATAGGTCCTTCTAGCGCTGTGAGTACAACATATATCTGTCTCCAGACCTAAACCCTATTGAGCATCTGTGGGGCATCCTCAAACAGAAGGTGGGGGAGTGCAAGGTCTCTAAATTCCACCAGCTCTGTAATGTCGTCATGGAGGAGTGGAAGAGGACTCCAGTGGCAACCTGTGAAGCTCTGGTAAACTCCATGCCCAAGAGGGTTAAGGCAGTGCTAGAAAATAATGGTGGCCACAAAAAATATTGACACTTTGGGCCCAATTTGGACAATTCCACTTAGGGGTGTAATCACTTTTGTTGCCATTGGTTTAGACATTAATGGCTGTGTGTTGAGTTATTTTGAGAGGACAACAAATTTACACAGTTATACAGGCTGTCATTTCTTCAGTGTTGTCACATGAAAATATATAATAAAATATTTACAAAAATATGAGGGGTGTACTCAGTTTTGTGGGATACTGTATATTCGATGTACAATATATATGTAAACCTATATTTCTGCATGATTATATACAGATATATATAGGAATATCTATTTATAAATACTTAGAACATATTATTCTATGTGCAGAAAATTGGAAATGTTAAATATTTAAAGTAAATATATAGTTAAAACCCTTATTAAAAATTAATATTGCATAAATATGCTTTTACATGTTGTCCTCTACTTAACTGCAAAGGGCTCCAATGCACACACACACACACACACATATATATATATATATATATATATATATATATATATATATATATATATATATATATATATATATATATATATATAAAGAATGGGGTGTTGTCAGCACTTCCAGTGTTACCTATAAAAATGGCTAGTGACAATGATCTGAATTTAAGTAGGTAACAGATCACTGGTTTAGGGGGAAGAGAAACAATTAAATGGAAAAAGGAAGAATATTAAGCTATTCCTATCCAAAACTAACTATTCCCTGAAGAGTATATGGATATACTGCCTAACAAAATAACAAACTCCCTATAACAGTATGACTATAGTTTCCAACCAATGCTAAATAGCATCAATTCACTGCATGGAAAGGAGCATAAGATTCAGCATTTATTGGAGTTCCACAAGGCAATTGATATACATGTATAAATGGATTAATTTGAACTCCTATCATAGTGCACTATGATTACAATATCCCCTCAGAGCTCACATACATAAATTATAAGAAAAATAAATGACTATGCAGTAGTATACATAGAGTTAACTAAAAAGTCAAAGCCTGTTGGGTTCACAGGTGTAACCTTCAAAGTCCCAGCACTAGGATGGAGGAATAGTATCCAATATTAAAATGTTCCATACAATTGTATAAGTAAATGATTGGAGAAGGCCTGGATATTCAAGGGATAGCACAGTAGCAACGCCCTTATTCCAATAGGTACTTAATCCCTGTTAGCGGATGATATATCAGTGTATTCATGGAGCTTTATATATGGCAGTCCCACAGTATGGCTACAGTAATCTTGATATTAATAATCATTAGCACTGTGTATTTCAGCATAATTCGCCGTAGCAGTAAATACTTGCAATTTCGAGGGAGTCCCACTATCGAGGTGCCACACCTCCTAGGCACACCTGTTGATATCACAAATATGGTGTATTTTCCTAGGGTGTTTATCTCCTCTCTGTACCTTACAGCAATACTTTGTAAGCCATATACTTGTGGATGCGTCTCCAAGCTCCAGGCTGCTCCATTCATAGATCTCATTTCTTTAACCTTTTAATGACCACAGCACTTTTCCATTTTCTGACCGTTTGGGACCAAGGCTATTTTTAAATTTTTTGCTGTGTTTACGTTTAGCTGTAATTTTCCTCTTACTCATTTACTATACCCACACATATTATATACCGTTTTTCTCGCCATTAAATGGACTTTCTAAAGATACCATTATTTTCATCATATCTTATAATTTACTATAATTGTTTTTATAAAATATGAGGAAAAAATGGAAAAAAACACACTTTTTCTAACTTTGACCCCCAAAATCTGTTACATATCTACTACCACCAAAAAACACCCATGCTAAATAGTTTCTAAATTTTGTCCTGAAATTAGAAATACCCAATGTTTACATCTTCTTTGCTTTTTTTGTAAGTTATAGGGCAATAAATACAAGTAGCACTTTGCTATTTCCAAACCATTTTTTTTTTCAAAACTAGTGCTAGTTACATTAGAACACTAATATATTTCAGGAATCTCTGAATATCCATTGACATGTAAATATTTTTTTTTAGAAAACATCCCAAAGTATTCATCTAGGCCCATTTTGGTATATTTCATGCCACCATTTCACCGCCAAATGCGATCAAATACAAAGAGGCCTAGTTATCAACGTGTCTACTTACCTGCCTTCGCCGGCCCAATACGCCCGCCTAAGCTCGCCTACCATCACCGCTGCGGACCTGAAAAATCTCGCCAAACTTATCAGTAAATCTGTCAAAAAGCCGCACAACAAGTACGGGGCAATGAGCAGCGGACTGTGATAGTTATCACTCATCCAATCTCGCTGCTCTTTGGCTTTTTTACAGCTTTATTGACAAGCTGTCACTAAGCACCCACACTAACTATACTGTTCTACCCCCTATACCGGCGCCTCCGATCAGCCAATAGAATGCAAGCTCAATCTGATTGGCTGATTGGATCAGCCAATCCGATTGTACTTCAATCTGATTGGCTGATTTAATCAGCCAATCAGATTTTTCCTACCTTAATTCCGATTGGCTGATAGAATCCTATCAGCCAATCGGAATTCGAGGGACGCCATCTTGGATGACGTCACTTAAAGGAACTGTCATTCGTCGTTCTGTCGTCGGTGGAAGAAGATGGCTCCGCATCGGCTCGTCTGAAGATGGCTCCGCTCCGGATGGATGAAGATTGAAGACGCCGCCTGGATGATGACTTCAATCGGATGGAAGACTTCTTCAGCACCCCTTGGATAATGACTTCAGTCGGATGGAAGACTTCTTCAGCGCCCCTTGGATGAAGACTTTGGCCGCTGCGGATCTCCTCTTCTGTTCCATCGGTGGTCGGCTGGCTGAAGACGGCTAAAGGTAGGATGATCTTCAGGGGGGTAGTGTTAGGTTTATTTAAGGGGGGTTTGGGTTAGATTAGGGGTATGTGGGTGGTGGGTTTTAATGTTGGGGGAGGGTTGTATTTTTTTTTACAGGCAAAAGAGCTGAATTCTTTGGGGCATGCCCCGCAAAAGGCCCTTTTAAGGGCTGGTAAGGTAATAGAGCTGTTAACTTTTTAATGTAGAATAGGGTAGGGCATTTTTTTATTTTGGGGGGCTTTGTTATTTTATTAGGGGGCTTAGATTAGGTGTAAGTAGCTTAAAATTGTTGTAATATTTTTTAAATGTTTGTAACTTATTTTTTTTATTTTTTGTAACTTAGTTTTTTTAATTTTTGTACTTTAGTTAGTTTATTTAATTGTATTTAATTGTAGTTATTTGTAGGTAATTTATTTTATTAATTTAATGATAGTGTAGTGTTAGGTTTAATTGTAACTTAGCTTAGGAATTATTTTACAGGTAATTTTGTATTTCTTTTAGCTAGGTAGTTATTAAATAGTTAATAACTATTTAATAACTATTCTAACTAGCAAAAAAAAATACAAAGTTGCCTGTAAAATAAATATAAATCCTAAAATAGCTACAATGTAATTATTAATTACCTTGTAGCTATCTTAGGGTTTATTTCACAGGTAAGTATTTAGTTTTAAATAGGAAAAAATGTATTTAATGATAGTGTAGTGATAGGTGTAATTGTAACTTAGGTTAGTTTTTATTTTACAGGTAAATTTCTCTTTATTTTAACTAGGTAGCTATTAAATAGTTAATAACTATTTAATAGCTATTGTACCTATTTAAAATAAATTGAAATTTGCCTGTAAAATAAAAATAAATCCTAAAATAGCTACAATATAAATATTATTTATATTGTAGCTATATTAGGGTTTATTTTAAAGGTAAGTATTTAGTTTTAAATAGGATTAATTTAGTTAAGATTTATAATATTTAGATGTATTTAATTAATATTTAAGTTAGGGGGGTGTTAGGGTTAGGGTTAGACTTAGGTTTAGGGGTTAATTAGTTTAACATAGATGGTGGCGGTAAAGGGGGGGCAGGGTTAATAAATTTATTACAGGTGGCGACGGTGTAGGGGGGCAGATTAGGGGTTAATACGTTTAATATATGTGGCGGCGTGGTCCGGGAGCGGCGGTTTAGGGGTTAATCAGTTTATTAGAGTGGCGGTGGGCTCCGGGAGCGGCGGTTTAGGGGTTAATCAGTTTATTAGAGTGGCAGAGTGGCGGTGGGCTCTGGGAGCGGCGGTTTAGGGGGTAATACATTTATTTAGTTGCGGCGGTGTAGGGGGGGACAGATTAGGGGTGTTTAGACTCGGGGTACATGTTACGGTGTTAGGTGTACACACTTCCCATAGGAATCAATGGGATATCTGGCAGCAGCGAACATGAACTTTCGCTATGGTCAGACTCCCATTGATTCCTATGGGATCCGCCACCTCCAGGGCGGCAGATTGAAAACCAGGTACGCTGGGCCGGAAAGTGCCGAGCGTACCTGCTAGTTTTTTGATAACTAGCAAAAGTAGTCAGATTGTGCCGAACTTGTGTGCAGAACATCTGTAGTGACGTAAGAATTGATCTGTGTCGGACTGAGTCCGGCGGATCGAAGCTTACGTCACTGAAATTATTTACAAACAGCTTGTGCAATTATGGCATAAATGGTTGTAAATTCTTCTCTGGGATCCCCTTTGTTCAGAAATAGCAGACATATATGGCTTTGGCGTTGCTTTTTGGTAATTAGAAGGCCACTAAATGCCACTGTGCACCACACGTGTATTATGCCCAGCAGTGAAGGTGGTAATTAGAAGGCCACTAAATGCCACTGCGCACCACACGTGTATTATGCCCAGCAGTGAAGGGGTTAATTAGGGAGCATGTAGGGAGCTTTTTCGGGTAATTTTAGCTTTAGTGTAGTGTAGCAGACAACCCCAAGTATTGATATAGGCCCATTTTGGTATATTTCATGCCACCATTTCACCGCAAATGCGATCAAATTAAAAAAAAAAACGTAAAATTGTTCACAATTTTAGGTTTCTCACTGAAATCATTTACAAACAGCTTGTGCAGTTATGGCACAAATGGTTGTAAATGCTTCTCTGGGATCCCCTTTGTTCAGAAATAGCAGACATATATGGCTTTGGCGTTGCTTTTTGGTAATTAGAAGGCCACTAAATGCCGCTGTGCATCACACGTGTATTATGGCTAGCAGTGAAGGGGTTAATTATGTAGCTTGTAGGGAGCTTGCAGGGTTAATCTTAGCTTTAGTGTAGAGCTCAGCCTCCCACCTGAAACATCAGACCCCCTGATCCTTCCAAACAGCTCTCTTCCCTCCCCCACCCCACAATTGTCCCCGCCATCTTAAGTACTGGCAGAAACTCTGTCAGTACTAAAATAAAAGGTATATTTGTTTTTTTTTAGTTTTTTTTTTAGCATATTTACATATGCTGCTTTGTAGGATCCCCCTTAGCCCCCAACCTCACTGATCCCCCACCAAACAACTCTCTAACCCTCCCCCTCTGCCTTAGCGGGCGCCATCTTGGGTACTGGCAGCTGTCTGCCAGTACCCAGTTTAGTAAAAAAAGGAATCTTTTTTTTTTAAAAAATGCCTTTTTCTGTAGTGTAGCTTCCCCCCCCCCCACCAACCTCCCACCACTTGCAGATCACATAGAAACTTTACAATATTTTTTTTTCCATATTTATTAGTTATTTTCAGGGGGTTTTTCTGTAGTGTAGCGGTTCCCTCCCGCTCCAGCCCCATGCACGCACCCGCCCGCCGCCCCCGTGCACGGGCGCGCTCCCATGCACTCCCCCGTCGGTCCCGCCCCCGATCCCGCCCCCCTGCACGTTACACGACACAACGATGGCCACTCACCCACCTCCCAAGTCTGCTCCCACCCACCAAAGATACCGGCCATCGATGTCCGGTGCAGAGAGGGCCACAGAGTGGCTCTCTCTGCATCGGATGGCCATTTAAGGTTATTGCAGGATGCCTCCATATCGAGGCATCACTGCAATAACCGGAAAGCAGCTGGAAGCGAGCAGGATTGCTTCCAGCTGCTTTCGACACCGAGGACATGCAGGGTACGTCCTCAGGCGTTAACTGCCTTTTTTATGAGGACGTACCCTGCACGTCCTCGGTCGTTAAGGGGTTAAAATTTTTGCCTTTGTTGCTTAAGGCCAATATCTTAGACATAGGCGCAATTGTACCAAAATAGAAACCTTTAAAACTGAGGTCAATGAACTACAACAGAGATTCAAAGAACGGGGATACCCACAAAATTGTCTAAAAAGAACATACAGTAAAGCAAGATATCTAGATAGGCAGGAAATCTTGTATAAATCAAAAGACAAACCGAAAGAAGATACAGTACGATTTATAAGTACTTATAATGATTCTTGGGCAAAAATAAGATCTATCCTCCTAAGACACTGGCATGTTTTAACCCTAGATTGCTCTATAGCAAAAAGTGTGGGCAACATACCTCAAATGACAGCTAGAAAAGCTCTGAATCTTAAAGACAAACTTTTTAATAGTCATTTATCTTCTAATACAGATGGCAATTGGCTATCCAAATATAAAAGTAAAGATGGAAACTTTAAATGTTCTAAATGTTCAGTCTGTTCCATTATGACAATTGATAATAAATTTATTGACAAATTTGGAAAACAATGGTACATCCAGGGACATATAAATTGTCAAAGTGAAGGAGTAATATATTTAGTTTACTGTAGCTGCCCTTCTTATTACGTAGGAAAAACCTACAGAGAAATAAAGGAATGAATAAAAGAACACAAAAGAGATATTAAAAATGAATTGATTGCCACTAGCAGTGTAGCAAGACATTTCTTCTACAACCATAACAGCAATAAGCATGAATTAAAATTTAGGGGCTGCAAAGAATAGACCTCAAAGAAAGAGGTGGAAATCTGGATAAATTATTATTACAAAATGAGTGCAAATGGATTTTCAACTTAAAAACACTTGCCCCTCTAGGAATGAATGAGCAGATAAACTATGCATGCTTTTTGACTTAATAAAATAGTGTTCTCTTATTTATGAAAAATATACTGTATAGTATGTTATTTAGTGAATATTGTTATCAGACAACAGAGAAGGAATTAATTCATATCAAGGTTCAAATTCCTACAAAGGAAATATGGATCTCATTAACAAAATAAAAATTAAAATGAAGTTTGTAATTAATTAGAAATATAACTATGTATTATAGTTAAACTACTATACTGCCCTTTCTAGTAACTATTAAAGTCTTATAAAAGACATAGTACATATGATCAATTGGATCACAGTATAAAATCCCTTTATTCAAAAGTGCAGATTGACTTTGGTGAAAAAACAGTACACTGCGGCGAAAAGGAGCAATTCATAATACCACATATTTTTGGTATTTCTCTTTTTCAACTTATATTTTTGCATTAAGTAATGTGTATCAAAGTAACAAATGATCTCTATCCCTAACAAAATGTTACCATTTTTCCCCAATAAAATATACAATTCAAAGGCTTCAAAATGGGAGGAGTTTTCCTCCGTTACTTTTTTCTTAAAAGAAACCTCAAGATACCTGTGATCATGTGATTTTTCTTGGAGCCGGAAGAAGCCCCAGAACCTTAGGGGTGAAACGCGCGTAGCTGGCAGCAGTGTTTGCTGGAGCAACAAAGGCAAACAGTTTAAAGAACGGAGAGCTATGAATCGAGCAGCCTGGAGCTTGGAGACGCATCCGCAAGTATATGGCTTACAAAGTATCGCTGTAAGGTACAGAGAGGAGATGAACACCCTAGGAAAATACACCATATTTGTGATATCAACAGGTGTGCCTAGGAAGTGTGGCACCGCGATAGTGGGACTCCCTCGAATTTGCAAGTATTTACCGCTACGGCAAATTATGCTGAAATACACAGTGCTAATGATTATTAATATCAAGATTACTGTAGCCATACCGTGGGACTGCCATATATAAAGCTCCATGAATACACGGATATATCATCCGCTAACAGGGATTAAGTACCTATTGGAATAAGGGCATTGCTACTGTGCTATCCCTTGAATATCCAGGCCTTCTCCGATCATTTACTTATACAATTGTATGGAACATTTTAATATTGGATACTATTCCTCCATCCTAGTGCTGGGACTTTGAAGGTTACACCTGTGAATCCAACAGGCTTTGACTTTTTAGTTAACTCTATGTATACTACTGCATAGTCATTTATTTTTCTTATAATTTATCTATATGAGCTCTTTGAGGGGATATTGTAATCATAGTGCACTATGATAGGAGTTCGAATTAATCCATTCATACATGTATATCAATTGCCTTGTGGAACTCCAATAAGTGCTGAATCTTATGCTCCTTTTCGTTCATTGAATTGACGCTACTTAGCATTGGTTGGAAACTATAGTCATACTGTTATAGGGAGTTTGTAATTTTTTAGGCAGTATATCCATATACTCTTCAGGGAATAGTTAGTGCTGGATAGGAATAGCTTAATATTCTTCCTTTTTCCATATATATATATATATATATATATATATATATATATATATATATATATATATATATATATATATATATATATATATATATGTATATATATATATATACTGTATGTGTACATATTTATTTATGTGTTTTTATATGTATATATCTCTGTAAATACATATAAGCACATATAAATACATAAATATATATACACACACATATACTGGATATATATATATATATATATATATATATATATATATATATATATATATAAATATAAGCAGCAGGAGAGCACTCTCACTTACAAATTCAATGTGCCAGGGTGCATGCAAAAAGTGAATAATATCAATGAACAAATGGCTGCACTCACTGGTCCTTTTTCAATCAAAAATATTTATTTCTGTGACGTTTCGGGGACCGTATCCCCTTCCTCAGACGTCTGAGGAAGGGGATACGGTCCCCGAAACGTCACAGAAATAAATATTTTTGATTGAAAAAGGACCAGTGAGTGCAGCCATTTGTTCATTGATATATATATATATATATATAGATAGATAGATAGATAGATAGATAGATAGATAGATAGATAGATATAGATATACATATTTAGACATGTATATGTATGCATTTTTATATATATGTATATATATATATATATATATATATATATATACATACATACAGTATATATATACATATGTTTATATGTGTGTATTTATGTATTTATATATGTTTATACAAACATATATACATACAAACACATAAATACATATGTACAGATATATATATATATATATATATATATATATATAAGTAGATGAAAACATGTAAGCATATAGCAGAATATGTTCTAAGTATTTATAATAGATATTCATATATATAGGTTTTTTTCCTCTTTTTTGTTCCTTCTATGGGGAAATACGTTTTTGCATGCGCAATATTCTAAGCTCTGTTTTTTACGCGGATCCTGTTATTGCGTGAAGACAGTTTATGAGCATAAAAAGCTTACTTCTAGCACAGTTAATGCTCGAGTGGGAGCATTAAAAGCGATTCACTTGCAATCTGGCCCTTTATGTCTGTGTGGTGTATGACACTGCACACAAAACTAATATATATGTCTAGATGTGTATATCTACTTTACAAAATAACTGCTTATTGGCTACATTAATATTTGTTAGTACTCACTAGTAAAAATCTATTACTGTTGCAAATTCCTGAGAATAAATATACAATTTACTGCAACTCTTTATAATTATACTTAGAATATTCTTTGCTTCTTCCTTTTTTATTTATTTTTAATTAAGGTGAAATGCTTTGCAAACCAGTCTGGAATTAGGAGATAACTGCAATAAATGCTATTTCTGACTCCCTGCTGGATTATCCTGTGGATATTTGAATGTATTAAAGTAGCAAATATCTCCTTCTTCTAATGAATATTCTCACTTAAGTCTATTAGCTCTGAAGAGTTTAAAAGCTTATTTAAAGTGGCTGTAAAGTTTAAGATCATCAGTCCATGTGGGAGGAGACTGGAAATAGGTAATGGAGACTGTGATGTTTTTGTTTGTATATTTCACTGCATGGGGTGATTAAATACCATCTGTCTCCTGAGTCTGGAAACTCATATTTTTCACACCATCGCAGAATTTAAAATCTTTAGTGCCTGACTGGTGCCATTTACAGAATGGCTGAGTGTGTTTGAATTTGTTTGTGTCTAAAGTTAAAAGTAGAGAAATCTTTGATAGAGATACTGAATCATGTCATTATGAGGAAGACATATCATTTTGCTCATTCAGTATATATATATACTCTCTTATTTATGATATGTCAGAATCTTATAAATCTATACTATATACCATTGATAGAGATTGGATTGTTGTATATTAAAGAAAAATATCTTAAACTATTTTTATCTTTTTGTTTCTCTTTTAAAAAAGTTACCCAAAATACTTTTTTTTAGAACATTATAGCTAAGTTTCACCACCTCTGCTAGAATATTTATTTCTGCAGGATTTTTAGAAATATTTTTTTTTCTTTTGTTGTTATTTTTTTTGTGTATATGGGACCAACCTCTCTTTCTCTTCTTTATATATTCAACAGATATTCCACATTCACATTTTAGAATCTCTCTCTTTTTCTCTTCTTATACATTCAACAGATCTTTTACATACACATTTTTAGAATAAGGTAACTTGTATTTTAACTAGAATTATTAAATACCATTTAACTCCCCTTCTATCTATGACCATTAATATTTAACCCTCACAGACATAGCTGACAGAGGCTCAAAAATGAGCTGTATAGTCTATACCTGAAAAAAGTACTTTGTAGGTGGTAACAGAGCAGGTTAGTGAGGAAACTCAAAATGAAAAACTATAGCAATTGCATCCAAAAAATGTGGGCTGATTCTCAAAAAGAAAATACAGATAGATAACAAATAGCAGAAATTATTATGAGAACTTGTATAAATTTCAGCAGCATATCCCAGACAACTACAGCATCTTATAACACGTCACATTCAGAGAACACACACCAACCCTAACCGACCAATTAAAAGGAACTCTAAAAGCACCTATCACAATACAAGAAGTTGACAACCCAATTGATGGTTTACCCAATGAAAAAAGCCAAGGATGTAAATATGGGTTTACTAATAAATATTGTAAAATAATAAACACTAGTTGGCGCCTCACTTAAAAACATTGCTCCAATCAATAGATCAAGATTTCCATTTCTCAAATTATGTAGTAAAAGCACATATTGCAGTCCTTCATAAGTCAGGAAAGTCCCCTTTATCACCAAGCAATTATGGACCCATCTTACTTCTTAAAAATGTTCTCACACATTTTATCACAGAGAATAAATATATTTATTCCTTCTTTGATACATGAGGAGTGAGGACCAGGCTGGTTTAAAGGGATTCACTCATTTTCATATAACTGCATGTAATAGACACTACTATAAAGAATAAGATGCACAGATACTGATATAAAAATCCAATATAAAACTGTTTAAAAACTTAATTAGAATCTCTCAGTTTAGCTTTGTTGAAAAGGAAGCTGTAGAGCCCACTGCAAGTGGCAAATAAGACAATCCCCCCTCCCCCTTCTTTTGCATATGAAAAGACCCTTTACACAAACAGGAGCAAGCTGGAGAAGGTAGGTGACAGTATTCACATAAAACTTTGGGGCTTGGTTAGGAGTCTGAAAATCAGAGCAATGTTATTTAAAAATAAGCAAAACTATACATTTAAAAAAACAAAAAACTTTATGGGCTATATCAATAGATCATCTACAAAACATTTATGCAAAGAAAAAAATGAGTGTATAATGTCCCTTTAATGCCAAACAAAGATGCCAGGGATAACACATTTAGAACCCTGCATATAGAGACTATGCCAAATTTACACGTAGGGAAATTTATATTGAAATAGATCTAGCCACTGGAACGCAAACCCCTTTAAAAAGAAAATTTTCTGACTTACTACTACTAGCTATTCAAAAAGAACTGGATAAGTGGCAGTCTTAGCCCTTATCATAGTGGGGACACATACAACTGAAGCCATTTCACAAAATTACCCTATTATGGGCCAGATTACAAGTGGATCTCAAAATTGGACTTACACAAACACAATATTTGCGCTCCACTCAGTAATTCCAGCACACACAAATGTGCTCTGGTATTACAAGTTGAGCACATTTCATTGCAAGGAAGCTTTGCGCTGCTTCCATAAGCTCCAATGGGAGCCTCATTCTCTGTTTAACTTAGGGCAATACCCTAGAAAAGGCCCTTTTAAGGGCTATTGGTAGTTTATTGTTAGGTTAGGGGGTGTTTTGATTTTGAGGGGGTGTTTTGTTTTTATAGGGCTATTAGATTAGGTGTAATTTTTATTATTTTGGATCATTTCGTTTATTATTTTTTTGTAATATTAGTTTTTTTTTATTTTTCGTAATGTTAGTGTTTATTGTTTTTTGTAATTTTTTTTATTTTTAATTTTTATTCGTAATGTTAAGATTTTATAATATTGTAATGTTAGGCTTTTTTATTTTTCATTTAATTTGTTTAAAATAGTAATGTTAGTTTAATTTATAGTTTAAACTTATTTTATTTTAATTTTACAGGTAAGTTTTTATTTATTTAATGATAGTTATACTGAAAGTTTAATTTAAAGTTAGGGGGTGTTAGGTTTAGGGGTTAATAGTTTAATTTAGTGTGTTTCGATGTGGGGGGCCAGCAGTTTAGGGGTTAATAGGTTTAGTTTATTAGTAGCAATGTGGGGGACCGGTGGTTCAGGGGTTACTAGATATATTTAGAATTGGCAATGTGGGTGGACGGTGGTTTAGGGGTTAATAGTTCTATTATAGTGTTGGCGATGTGGGGGCCGGTGGTTTAGGGGTTACTAGATATATTTAGAATTGGCAATGTGGGTGGACGGTGGTTTAGGGGTTACTAGATATATTTAGTATTGGCAATGTGGGTGGACAGTGGTTTAGGGGTTACTAGATATATTTAGTATTGGCAATGTGGGTGGACGGTGGTTTAGGGGTTACTAGATATATTTAGTATTGGCGATGTGGGTGTACGGCGGTTTAGGGGTTAATAAAATTAATATAGTATTTGCGATGCGGAAGGGTGGCGATTTAGGGGTTAATAGGTAGTTTATGGGTATTAGTGTACTTTGTAACATTTTAGTTATGAGTTTTGTTAAACATATTGACTCAAATTTACTCAAACATCATTTTTTGAGTACGGAATGGATCGTTGCGTTACAGGCTAAAACGCTTGCGATATAGCTATACCGCTGCAATTTGTAATACAGGAGACCTGCCATTCCATGCGCAATGTCCAATTTACCATAACGCAAAACATGTAATCTAGCTGACTGTTTGTAGATGTTGGGGGCCTGAAGTTACTTTTCCTGAAGATCCCCTTAGCTGTAGAGGACATCATCACATACACATAATTATAGGTATGTGGTAAGTTAAATGACACTTTCATGATTCAGATGGAACTTGCAATACAGAAAACATAGAAACAGAAACAGAGATTTTGATGGAAGATAAGAACCATATGCCCAATAAGTCTGCCCAAATTACCTATAAATTATAAGCTTAATTAATTAGTTTGTAGGATGGTCTTAAGCATATTCCAGGTATTCTTGAAATTCTCCTCAGGCTTTTTTTTTTACCAAATCTGATGAATAAAAGTAGTGCTTCTGCAATTTACTCCTGAACCTGTTACCCTTAAAAATAATTTCAGCTTACTTCTGTTATCAAATTTGATTTGCTTTCTTGGTATCCTTTGTCGAAAAATGAACCTAAGTAGTTTTAGGAACGTAGGGCTAGATTACGAGTTGAGAGATACTTTGTGCGTTAACTTCGCTAGACGGATGTTTTTTGTGCACGTTGGGTAGTGCGCCAGTTGAAAGTAAAAAGTTTTTGCACAAGTGATAATCCGATGTGCAAAAAAAGATGAACTTTAAATATAGCGAAAGTGTTAACCTATTCCCCTGTAGACTTCAATGGAGCGCAAAAAGTTACACGTACGCAAACCCGGGTATTTTTCACATAGCAGAATATGATCTATTTATTCTTAAATTAATGTTATATATATATATATATATATATATAACAGTTGAAGAAGGAGTCACTCACAGGGTCTTGTATCCAAAATAACAAGGTATTTATTGACGTTTCGGGGTTGCCCCCGTTTTCAAAATAAGCATATACAGTTACAGAAACTTACCCTCCTATATATAGCCCTGCTAATCTAACACAGCTGGCCGACAATCACGACCGCAAACCGGAAGTTGCACAGCGTCACGTGACACAACATCACACGTGTTACCATGGCAACCTGACGCTAAACCGCAATTGCTGTGTGCAAAGATTAAAAACAATATCAGCTGTTAATTCCGTGATGTTGCCAGGAGCAATCATTAGAGTTGCAAATTTATATGCGATAACTTGCTAATGTATAGAATCAATCAAGAGTGTTATGGCGTCTTATTGTAAAACACTTGCCATCCACTGTACACAACATAGTAATTAAGGGACAAACCAAATTGGTTCTGACACTGTAGTGATACAAGACCAAAATGCTAGCAATAAAAAATGCAACCAACATGGAACAATGCGTTAAGTAATATGGAGCCTGTTTAAATTAAAAGTCTACAATCAACGTATCTATAATAGTGTAGTGCTCTAATTGACACAAAGTTAAGGTGATACGCTTTGTGGAGTGGGCCAAAATAGGTTTAAATAAGCAGCAATTGTGTTCCACTCTATCCAGATACTTAAATTGGACAATGTATAGGAAGGGAGTTATGCAAACATTAACAGAGGGATGCAGAAGTGATAGTACAAAAATGGTGACACTAAATTACGCAGAGTGTGGTTATTAAGTGACATATGTTGAAGATAAACAATGTCTAAGGCCCATGTATATTACAAAAGAAAAGTAAATCACTGAACATATATTCAAAATTAATTAGTTGCTTGATTAATATGCATAGGTGTTAATACTGGGGTAGGGACATTTATAGGCAGCAGTGCCAGTCCAGGTGTACGTTAAGACCCCTAGGGGTCATAGTTCCTAAGTTGAAAATCCACCATAGCTGTTCAGAGGACGTGTCCATATGGCTGAGCGTTGGTTGGCCATCCTTGTTCGAAGGTCTTCCACCGTTTTGCCCACATAAAATTTTCCGCAAATGCAGTGGAGCAGGTAAACAATGAATCTTTTGGTGCAGGTCACTCTATGACGAATCTTATATTTCTTTGTTGAATATCGATGGCTAAAGTGATTGCCTGTGGTGAGTCCACCACATGTAGTGCACCCCAAACAATGGAAACAGCCCGGTTTTGTTTTCAGCCAGGTTCCACTGTTGTAGCAATTTGTGGGATCAGTTTTAATGAGCTGATTTTTAAGTGAGTATGCTCTGCGGTATCCGATCCTGATGGTAGCATATTTTTGAAAGGAGGATCCCTGTCTGTGGTAAGTAAGTTCCAATTGTTGCGTAGAGTATCTGTGATTCCTTCTTTTCCCATCGTGTAGGTTGTGGTAAATGTCAGCTTGTTATCCTTTTCTCTACTTTTTGTATCATAGAGTAATTCTCGCTGGGTATCTCCCATTATTGCTTCTCTGCTGCTTTTTAGGATCCTGCTGTTATAACCCCTCTGCATGAATATTTTCTCCATTTCAGCCATTTGTATATCCCTTTGTTCTTTGTTGGTGCTGTTCCTAGTCACTCTTTTGAATTGGGAAATGGGAAGAGCTTTCTTCAAGTTAGGAGGGTGGCAACTTGTGGCACATAGAATCAAATTCTTATCAGTCGGTTTGCTGAATAAGGTGGTGATAAGGGAATCTCCTTGCCTTATGATTCTTATATCTAAGAAGTCTACTGATTCTCTGTCATATGTAATTTTGAATTTTACAGTCGGGTGGACTTTCTGCCAGTACTTAAGATGGTGGTGACAATTGTGAGGTGGGGGAGGGAAGAGAGCTGTTTAAAGGGGGTCAGGGAGGGATCAGGGGGTGGTATGTGTCAGATGGGAGGCTGATCTCTACACTAAAGCTAAAATGAACCCTACAAGCTACCTAATTAACCCCTTAACTGCTGGACATAATACAATTGCGGTGCACAGCAGCATTTAGCGGCCTTCTAATTACAAAGCAATGCCAAGCCATATATGTCTGCTATTTCTGAACAAAGGGGATCCCAGAGAAGTATTTACAACCATTTGTGCCATAATTGCAAAATCTGTTTGTAAATAATTTAAGAAACCTAAAGTTAGTGAAAAAGTTTAGTATTTTTTTTTTATTTGATCGCATTTGGCAGGGAAATGGTAGCATTAAATATACTAAAATGGGCCTAGATCAATACTGTGGGTTGTTTACTACACTACACTAAACCTAAAATGAACCCTACAAGCTACCTAATTAACCCCTTAACTGCTGGGCATAATACAAGTGTGGAGTGCAGCGGCATTTAGCGGCTTTCTAATTACCAAAAAGCAATGCCAAAGAAATATATGTCTGCTATTTCTAAACAAAGGGGATCCCAAAGAAGCATTTACAACCATTTGTGCCATAATTGCATAATTTCAGTGAGAAAACTAAAGTTTGTAAAAAAAAAATTGTGAAAAAGTTAACGTTTTTTTTATTTGTTCGCATTTAGCAGTGAAATGTTGGCATGAAATATACCAAAATGGGCCTAGATCAATACTTTGGGTTGTCTACTAAAAAAATATATACATGTGAAGGGTTATTCATGGATTTCTGACAGATATCAGTCTTACAATGTAACTATGGAATTTGGAAAAAAAAATGGTTTGGAAATAGCGCTACATGTAAAAATTGGGTATTTCTAAACTCAGGACAAAATTAAGAAACTATTTAGCATGGGTGTTTTTTGGTGGTTGTAGATGTGTAACAGATTTTGGGGGTCAAAGTTAGAAAAAGTGTGTTTTTTTCCATTTTTTTCATCATATTTTATAATTTTTAATAGTAAATTATATATGATATGATGAAAATAATGATATCTTTAAAAACGGTATATAATATGTGTGGGTACAGTAAATTAGTAAGAGGAAAATTACAGCTAAACACAAACCCCGCTGAAATGTAAATAAAATAGCCCTGGTCCCAAACAGTAAGAAAATTGAAAAATGACCTGGTCACTTAGGGGTTAAAAATACATCATCCCTTATGCGAAGAACATTCGAATTATGCACTATTCGAATTAGAAAAATGTTAATCGAATATTACATTTAAAGATAGAATTAGAATTTTAGAATGCTGTTCAGATTTTCAAAAATTGAACCGAATGAACAAATGTATGTGTTAAAATTTGTTTTATATCATTTGAATGTTGCAAAACATTAATCCATCCCTAGTCAGGGTTGCCTTCCCCACTGTGTGCCAAGGGCTCATAACTTCATAGACTCAGTACATCTCCCTAGATGGCTCATAGCACATACAAACACAGCATGGGTGAGGAGGTGTGATCTCATGCAAACCTTTCTGCCTTATAGGAAGCTTAATTCCCACAATTGTACAATGCATGCTGGGAATTAGAGTCGAAAACTGCAGTGGCACAATGCTGACAGGAAATTAGTGAACTATAAATTCTAGAATGCTATGTAACTCCCAAAATACAGTGCTTCTTCTTCAAAAATGTAGCAACATTCAGAGGAATTAAAAGAAAAAAAAATGGAGATTCAATTGAATTTATTTGTGCAGTTTGTACTTCAGGTGGGGAAGAAAATCTGGGGGGGGCCACAGATGTTCTCCCGTACCCCCCTGTGAACGCCCATGATTTCAGCCAAGTCTAAACATGTTTAAAACAAATTAAGATTAATTCCCCCCCCCTCCTCTCCCTCCTTCCCATACATTTGCAATATATTTATGTAAATGTGGCGCAAATGCTTCCAGCGCTTGAAACCCCAGAGGACTTGTCCTTGGTTGTTAAGGAGTTAAATATATATTCATATATATATGTATATATCTATACCTACATATAATTATATATATATATATATATATATATATATATATTTTTTTTTTTTTTTTATTTATTTTTTTTACCAAAAAGACATTATTAAGATCTTGTTTGCTGCAATTAATTTTCTAAAAGCCAATCTGGGCTTGAATCTGCAGACAACAAGGCTAGCTACAGTTATAATGATAGGATAAAGGGCATTTGATTTGCAGTCTTTTATGTTAAGGCCAATTAGGGAAAGATACAGCAGGCTGCATTTCAAATTCTGTGATTTACAAACACCTTTCAGATTATCTGAAAAGAGGGCAAATAAGTAATGAAAATATATTGTAAAGATGTGTCATTATGAATAACTAAATATTTTATATAAAAATCTCAAGGTGTTTAATGCCCCTATAAAAAGTAGGTAAAAGAGATATGAAACTCCAAAATTTGTTTCATAATTCATAAAGAGAACACTATTTTAAAAAACTTTCCAATTTACTTATATTATCTAATTTGCTTCATTCTCTTTGTATTCTTTGTTAAAGAAGCAGCAATGCACTATTGGGAGCTAGCTAAACATATTGGTTAAAACAATGATATAAAGCACATATGTGCAGCCACCAATCAGGAGTTCTTCAGCCTACCTAGGTATTCTTTTCAACAAAGGATATCAAAAGTACAAATCAAATTTGATAATAGAAGTAAATTGGAAAGCTGTTTAAAATCACGTGCTCTATCTCATACACAAAAGAAACATTTTGGGTTGTATATCCCTTTAAATGCAGAATATTTGGGATAATATCAAGTTAGGTGTCCCATTACAAAAAACGTTTAACTCATAACAGTTTAAAATTTAGATAACATGATTGGGGTTGAAAGAAAAATGGAACTTAGGGCTCCATGTACTAAGCAGTCAGCGAGCTACCCGCAACAAATCTTGCGTCAAAATTCGCAAACTGATATGTACAAAGCCGTCAATTATGTTAAAACTCGCATCTTTAAAATTGCGAGCGTACTTATCCGCCAAACCTCGCTACCGCTCCATTTTTCACTGTAATTAGACACATTTGACCACCAACTCGCCAAAAACGAATGTACTAAAAAATCTATTTGTCCGCTCGCTACAATTTCCGCTCCCACCTCGTTATTTTTGCCTCGCCACCTTTTAGGTGGCGGGCAAGGTACAAAACAATAGGAAAGTCAATCTAGACGCCAGTCTAGACATATATAAAAGGCAGTAATATCAGCATTGTACAGCATAACTGGCGTCTAATTTGTCTCTCATTTCCATGTACATAAATTGCGCCAAATTTGTCGACTGTAATTAAAGAGTAATCTATATTTTAAATTTGTATTGTATAGTTGTCAATCTTTATAATTATTTTTATATTAATATTTATATATTATCAGATCCAGATGAAGCCATATCCAAATTGTAAATAAATATTACAAAAATAACGCTGTTATCACTCTTCAAAAAATTTAGAACAATAATAAAGTTGTTTAGATAAGTTGAACTTTTATAGGAGCAAAATTCTATTCCCGCGACTACTATGATGTTCGTGACACCTTGCATGTCACGTGTTAATAATTGGCCAGACAATTCAACTGAAAGTTAAAAGTACATCAGCTTAGTCGCGGCGAGCGAGACGTCAAATTTATCAATAATCCGCCACTGCTCGCGGCGGGCTAGACTTGTCTATTTATTGGGGGATTATTAGTACATAGTGACAGCGGACACCATTTCGCCCGCGGCGAGTAACGGCGAGTTTATCCGCGTCTAAAATGACGGATGAATTGACGGCTTAGTACATGGAGCCCTTAGCGACATTAAAATCATTTTGTTTGTTGCATCAAAGAGGGCATTTTAAAAAATATATTACAGTTATTTTTACTTAAGAGAAAGAAAGAAATGCTTCTGTACTCAAATAGAAAAAAAAAACAAAAAACATTTTGCTTTTACTCTTGTGAAGCATAAGAGTTACATTTATCAGTCAGTTAACTATATGTATAGATATGAGTTGTGCATAAACTTGCACTTTAAACATCAATTGAAATTGATTTAACTTAAAAGGCCATTACAGAATAAAAATGACATGCTCTTATTAGTTAGAGCATGTAACTTTATCACTGTCAACCCTTTAATGCTATGGAGGACAAAATTCTTTGTCCACCCCACTTCGTGGCGAACAGGTAGCATCGACTGCCTGCAGTTAAAGGGACAGTCTACACCAGAATTTTTATTGTTTAAAAAGATAGCTTATCCCTTTATTACCTATTCCCCAGTTTTGCATAACAAACACAGTTATAATAATACACGTTTTACCTCTGTAATTACCTTGTATCTAAGCCTCTGAAGACTGCCCGCCTTATATCAGTGCTTTTGACAGACATGCAGTTTAACCATTCAGTGCAGACTCCTAAATAACTCCACTGTAGTGAGCACAATGTTATCTATATGACACACATGAACTAGTACTGTCTAACTGTGAAAAACTTGCAAAATGCTCTGAGCTAGGAGGCGGTTTTCAACGGTTTAGAAATCAGTTTGAGCCTACCTAGGTTGAGCTTTTCAAAAATATCACAAAGGGAACAAAACAAATTTGATGATAAAAGTAAATTGGAAAGTTGTTTAAAATTGCATGCCCTATCTGAATCATGAAAGTTTAGTTTTGACTAGACTGTCCCTTTAACATTGCAAAAGCAATTGCTTGTCCAACGCACTCCCTCTTCTTGTTTAACCAATTGCGCGAGAGTGATGATTAAAGTCCGCTCCCCTTGATGTAGAGAAGAGTGTGTATGGCTGCAGATTTAAGACCACAGCTACTCAGGCTTGTCCACAGCTTCATAAATGAGGCCTTGTGTGTTTAACCCCTACAAGTTACATGTTCTAACAAATTAAAGCATTTCATTATTTCACTGTAATGGTCATTTAATTTTTTCATACAAATATCAATATGCAATAAGGTAAGTTGTTCTAAAATACATATCATGCATATGAAAAAGCAGTGTTTACATGCCAGTTGTATTATTTTGTGACCAAAACATTGTTAAATAAATACTGTATCAATTTAATTTTAAACTTATACTACAATATTGTTTTTTTATACATTCTACCAATCCTCACTGGCTTATATATACAACACCTCTACTTGTGGAAAGGGGCCCTCCGCTGCAAGTATGACAAGAGAACACTGCTTTATTCAGAACAGGGACATCAGTTTAACAAAGAAATAAATACTTTACATAAAACAAAAAAGGATTTGACTACAAAGTCCCTTTAAATAGTATAGATTGATATGGTTTCCCAATGTAACTAGCTAACCAATATCTAAAATAGGTAATTGGTTTACTAATTCACCTCATAAAGAAATGTTATATCTGATGTAATCTTTTAAACTTAAAACAGGTAATACCTGCAGCCAAAGGTGTATTTTATTTTATATAATAAGGGACATAATTATTCTAATTTTTATGTCAAGTGAATAATCTAGTATCAAGTAAATGGTTAATATATTGGAATTTCTGCAATGCATTTACTCTAAAATGGTAAACTGTCTTAAACTAGCATGGCTTGATAGGAAAATATGACTATTTAGTGTAGTAATTACAAATGTAAACATAGTTTTAATTCCAATTGTAAACATTATACATTAACAGTAAAAATCAAATATCTCTATTAAAGTCTTTGGAGATTTTTGTTGTCACTGCCAGTTCAACAAATTTATAGTTTAAATCTAATCTAACTCATATTTGACAAAATCTGAAACATCAGTGTTATGTAATATTGGATGCATCTGCAAGATAATATCTGGAGTACATGTAGAATTAGTTTCATTATCTTTCTGATATTTTGAGGCTATGTTTGATTTGTAAAGTTTTCCTTTTTTTTTAGTTATTTAATGTTAAAAAACTATGGTAAACTCATATTATAAAAAAAAAAAGATTCAAATTAAAGTCTAATTAAATTAGGTATGTCTTTTTTTTAATGGTTTCTTTTTATGGATTTGAAAGAGTCAATCATTTTATTAATTTTTCAAACATTAAATGAAGTTGTTAAACACTAAGTGCTGGCATCAAACTGTATACAGGTTTATGTCACTGGGAAGACAACACTACATTTAAGAGAAGCTCTAAGCCCTGAACTACTTAAATAGCTTTAAGTGAAATACTACACCATTCAGGATGTCACAAACCTCTTTGAACTTGATGCATCACTTGGATATGAAGCTGCTAAATTCACTGATTAGTTTATGTGGTGCCAGTCTCCTAGTGGCACTTAATGAAGATAAGTCTTTATCTGGTACTTTAAAAGAGGATGGGGAATTGTTTGTCTAGAATAAACTACGTGCTTAACCACAAACAGAGCAAACTTAGTTAAAGAAGATATAATATTTCTGAGAAAACATACATAAAATGCATTGGTGCCAGACTGTTCAATAAAGATAAAAGGAAATAAAATGAAAAGAAACTACATGTTGTCAAAATTTAAAGTCCTGTTTCTGAGGTTTATATTTTGTATTTATTCTCATGTGAGAATAGTTATTTCTTCTTGAACATAAACACAATTTTAATGGTTGATTAAGGGCAAGGCTTTCAAGCATATAACCTACTAAATATAGATGTAGAGTTTTGGCAAATCACAATCTTTCAATAATTTCTCCAGAACTCTTTTTTTCATGTTGTTGGCACTTTGCCATATAAATAATAGTTGAATTGGAACAACAAGGTATAAGCTACTAAAAAAGTCCTCTATAGTAATTTAGTAAGGCTAAAATTCCAAGGACTGAAAATTGATGTAAATTTGTTGAATATGTTTTGAGATATTTAAATGTGAAAATTTCTTTTTTTTCCATTATAGCCATATGAGAAACTTTAGACAATGCTACAGTAAAAACAACTGTCCAGTATATTAAAATTGTAAATGGCATTTGAATCGCATGACTCTAAATTAATCATCGATTCACAGCTTAGAGCTTTCTCATCATTGCCTGGACATTACCTTTTCAACAACAATTAATAGAAGTGTTCATGAACTCTCCCGTATTTCTCTCACTTGTTCTTGAGGGTGAGCTACCTCAGCATTGGATAGATCTCATCCTGATGTTTGTTTAATGTATGCAAGTACGCAGTTCTAAGTAAATCTAGGATTCAGATTTTCGGATTCCAGCAAGGTAGGGGTAGGAAAAGACTCTTTTTTTTTCCATCCCTTTTTTCTGGGATTAATGGAAACACTTGCCGGAGGCTATGTGACCATAACCTGATCAGATGGAGCTGCGTCTCCCGAATCATTTATTCTTTTCATTTTCTCTTTTTTTTTTTCTTTCCTTTTCTGTTTGACCCATCTTCTTTATTATTTTTATTTTCTTACTGTTGTTCAATGTAAAAGGTGAAGAAAACCAAGCAGGATTTTGTTTATTGTGTACGGTAACCTCTAAGGTAAAATTGTTACACCTGTCTTTGGTTTTTCTTGTTTATTTATTATATATTGTCAAAATCCAATAAAAAGAATTAAAAAAAACAAACAAAAAAAAAAACAACTGGACCAATTTTCATGAACATTAGTTTGGGAAACTTGATCCTTTTTAATTAGTGAATCATTTTTATATGTTGCTTGCACATGTACATAAAAAAAATACAGAGTAAATCTTCATTATTTTCTATTTTGTATTATTCTATAGATCCTATTTGCTCTAGCCCATATTCCCAGTGAATTGGTTTAGTATAATGGAATGGTAGAAATTAGAAAACTTGCAAAAACTGGAGAGTGCGATATTATTGTAAAAGTACCGCTTAAAAGCAGACCAGTTGACTTAAAGGTTTAGATTTACCAACAAAACTGGAAAAACTGGAAATGTATAGTCAAACGTAGACCACCACTCAAAATCTTTAATCCCAACTGCCCAAGTTGCTATCAAAATCCCATACAAATCTGTAATAGCTGGAAGCACTCTCTAGGTCTTGAATTCTTATTAACAATTTATTTAAGTAATGTCGTCAAACAAAAAAAATCCATGACTATGTACTCACACCTTGTCTTTATTAAACAACTTTTGCTTCATCATGACCTCTGCATCCCCGGTCAGCGTGGGTGCTACCCACTGGGTATGACATCACTTCCCTAAGATGCAGGACCTGGAGAAGATAAGGTTAAAACATCAAGATATGTCACAAATAGTTGCAGATCTTACATCAAGAAAAGTACCAAACAAATGACAAAATAATTACTTTATACTATACATATACAAAGCTTCTACTAGTACTAACATTTTTTTCTTAATGTTTAAAAAATGTTTTAGCCTGCCTTTCTTTCACTAATGCAAAAACTATTTTTAAGTAACAATGTAATGGTCATTCAGTTAATTGACTTATTGCTTGACAACATTATTAAAATAATCAATGCCAATCCAAATGGGTATTATGGCCCCTGGGTGCCAAAGTCCCCAATTTATAAGCTCATCTTGCCTCCTTCTTCAAAAGTAGTTTTGGCCTGTCTCTCTTCTTGGCAAGGGTGGGACATGATCGATAATTACATATCTTAGATTAATTACCAAATAATTAGTCTCCACAAAATGATGGAGACAGGGTTGTTCAAAAGATCTCCTCGCCAGTGCAGTGTGAATAGATGAACAGTGATTTGCCATCCTAGTGCGCAAATCATTTTTAGTTTTGCCTGTGTAAAATAATATGCATATACGGTGGAGGAAATAAACAATGTCAGTAATCATGCAAGTTACTCTAAGCGTATGATAAAAGCAGCATTTCTTCTAAAAATGCATAAAGTACTGTCCTGTCATTATCCCATTGCAGGAGCACTTACAACATCCCGGCTTAGTAGCATTTAACTAAATCCTTGTGGCATAGCACTGCTTAGGGTCTGTTTGTACCAGGATGTCCCTTATAGATCTTGTACTTCTAAAACTCACTCGGGGGAGCCATATCCACAAAGAGTAGATTGGGGTCCATTATCACTATATTCCAGTTTCTTCATAATACTTCAGAAACTTTGGTTTTATCCACATTAAAATTTATTGTAAAAGTCAATCTCTTCTTTGCAGCAGAAATATTAAGGTTCTTATGCCATTTTACAGATCATTAGTTAGGCCTCATCTTGTGTATAGTGTGCAGTTCTAGAGGCCATATCTCCAGAAGGATATTAACAAACTTGAAACTGTACAAAGGAGGGCTACCAAAATGGTACATGATCTAAAAAATAAAATGTATCAGGGGAGGCTCAATTACCTAAATATGTATAGCTTAGAAGAAAGAAGGGAAAGAGGTGATATGATAGTAACTTTCAAGTATATTACAGGGCTTAGTAAAGCTGAGGCTGTGAGTATTTTACCTAAAAAATGTAAGAATAAATGGTCATGATCTCAAGCTAAAGAGTAGTATATTCTGAGTAATTTGCGGAAGCACTTCTTTACAGAAACGGTGATTGATTCATGGAATAAACTTCCAAAAGAGGTGGTATTGACAAACACTGTGGGGGACTTTTAGAATGCCTTGGGTAAGCATAAGGCTATCCTATAATCTAGATAACTTTATACTTTTAGTTGTACTGGGTCCTCAATTCCATTCCATAATGTGTCTACTTGTTGTTGCAGTAGCTTATCTGAGTAACCCCATTGGTGGAATTGTATCTGCATTTCATACAATTATTTAAAAATATTTTCGAATTCTGTATTATTGTGAAAAACTCTTTTGCATCTTAGATTTAGGCAAAGCCTTCTTTAGCACTGGTGGATGACAGCTTGTATTCTCTAAAAGGACATTGACATCCATAGGTTTTCTATAAAATGTAGAGTGTATTGCTCCTCCCTTCTTATACAGGTGAATATCAACTTCTATCAGCAGCTAAAAAGCTTTGCAATGGGGTGCACTCTGGCTCCATCATATGCAAATGTGTAAATGGTGGAATCTTAGACAAAGGGGACTGATTTGTTGCTTGATCCTTCTATAAAGTTTTTTTAAATGATATATAGATGACCTGCTGTTAATATGGTCAGGAACATAACAGGGTTTATTAGTGTGGGTTGAGACATTAAATAAGGCTAATCCAGCATTGCAATTTAAAGTAAACTATCACTTACAGCAGATAGAGTTTTTAGATGTTCGTCTGTATAAGAAGGAAGGAATAATACATAATCCAGCTCTAAAGAGGATTTTTAATAATGTAAAAATGAAATTAGGTATTGTGAAGGGAATTTAGGAATGCCTGGCATATTAAAGTGAAAGTAAACTCAGGGGTTGCGCTCTTTATATATCGAAATTATATGCAAAATGAAGTTAACTTTAATTCATGATTTTTTTTGCATTGTGTGCAAACCGCTAATCGTTCCTCCACCCGTGTTAATTTTTTTTTTTTTTTGCTGTGACAAATCTATCAGTATCTAACCGATTGGCTCCCCCATTGGCGTCTCCAGCCTCAAGAACAACGCCCACGGATTCTAATGCGCATGCGGCTAACTCTGAACTCATTCTGTTTCTTAAAGCACGTTCATGCTAGCCACATGGATTGTCGGGTACAAGCTCACATCCTTACGCAATTTACTGTTCTGTCATTTGAACAGTGAAGATGGCATAAACCAGGAAGAATGTGAAGGGGCGGAGGAACACACTGCACAATGCGATCTGTAAAAATAAAATTATTTACAGATATTTATATTTTTTGAAAAAACAAAGTTAGCGACTTGAGTATTTATTAGGAAGGCTAACTGCAGCTTGACTCACTGGAAGCAAAATTAACTTTCACTTTATTTATTTATAAAATATTTTACCAGGAAGGATACATTTAGATTTCTGTCGTTTTCAAGTATGTCCTGGGTTCACAAAACATTGCATTGATACAATAAGGTACAATAAAATACAAAAACAATATTAATACATAATATATGCAAAATTTAACATAGAACAGGTAGGAAATATATAATCAACCATGACAGGAGCATTCTGTTTTGAGATATGCAGAGAGGGATCTCTTAAAGGATTTTAGACTTGGGGAAGGTTTTAAAGTGTGCGGGAGGTCGTTCCATAATTGTGGTGCTCTGTAGGAAAAGGAGGATCAAGCTGCTCTCTTTTTGTATGGAGGCAGACTAAATAATGTGCTGGTACTGGATCGGAGGTTATGGGAGGTGGGAACAGCCGGGGAGAGCATTCTGCTCAGGTAGGGTGGGAGCTTCCCAGAAAAGCTCTTAAACACAAGGCAGGAAAGATGGAGGGTGCGTCTGGATTCCAGCTACAGCCAGTTCAGTTCTTTTAGCATGTCACAATGGTGGGTCCTGTAGTTACATTGTAGCAGAAAACAGTGTATTAAGCTTATTAAGGTGAGTTTGCGGTGCAGGTGCATATACTACATCTCCATAATCCATGATAGGCATCAGCATTTGTTGTACAGTCTTTTCCTGTACTGTAGGGCTGAGACAGGATTTGTTTCTGTACAGGGCACCTAGTTTTGGATAGAGTTTAGATGCAAGTTTTTCTATTTGGAGGCCAAAAGATAGATTGGGGTCTAACAACATACCCAAGTAATTGAAAGAGTTGACTGCGGTCAGTGTGCAATTTGATTTTGTTTTAATGCGTAGATGGGAATTTTGTAGTTTGTGTAATTTAGGTACCGTTCCAAAGATCATTGTGACAGTTTTGTCAGTGTTTAGAAAGAGTTTGTTTTTTGAGATCCACTTTTCTACCTCTGTGAACTGGTCTTGGAGCACTGCCTCAAGCTGCGGCAGATCGGATTTGTTTGCATAGATTACCGTGTTGTCTGAGTACATGTGTACAGTTGAGGATTTGCAGACATTTGGCAGATCATTTATAAATAATGTGACTAGTAGGGGGCCAAGAATGGAACCTTGGGGAACTCCACACGTGACTGGGAGAGGGAGGGAGTCGCTGTCAGAAATGGAGACATACTGTGATCGATCTGATACATATGATCGAAAACCAGGTTAGCGGACGATCACCAATACCTGAGTTTTTTAGTTTAAGCAGTAGTATGTTGTGGTCTACTGTGTCAAGATCAAGAAAAATAGCTCCAGTTAGGTCTCCTTGTTCCATGCCAGTTTGGATGTCATTGCAAACTTTTAGGAGGGCAGTTGTAGTGTAGTGATTCCGACGAAAACCCGATTGAACGGGGGTCATATAGCTAGATTGTTGATAATACTCACATAGTTGCGTATAGACAAATTTTTCTAAGATTTTTGACAATACTGGGAGCAATGATATTGGGCGATAGTTAGTAACCATGGTTAACTCACCACTTTTATAGATAGGCACTTCTCTTTCAGTCTTCCAAAGTTTGGGTATGTATCTAGACACCAAGGATTCGTTAATTAGCGTTGTGACAGGTTTAGCAATTGCCGGCGCACTGAGCTTCAACAGCATTGCTAGGATTTGATCAGGTCCAGACTGGTTTTTAATTTTTAGATTATTAAGGTGTTTCTTAACGACATTGATGGGTACAGGTCTAAACTTTTCTATATTGAGTCTTTGTAGATTTAGTGGGGCCTGATCCACATTTGTAGTTTCAGGATGTGTGTCATTTTTTAGTTTGTCAATCAGGGTGGTGGATCATCTGACAAAATAATTGTTAAAGGCATTTGCTACTTCTAAGGGAAGTTGCAGGGTTTGGTTGTCCTCTTTCACAGTGGAGGGTTGGGAGTGGATTGTGGGAGTGTGTAAGTTATTTATGACTTTCCAAAACTTTCTAGGGTTTGATATGTTATTTTTCAGATTTTCACAGAAATATTGGCCAATTTTGTTTGTTTAGTGCATATATTTCGCCATTTTCTATATACACAGTGATCTTTCATAGAGCCAGTATGCTTGAACTTTGACCACAATGAATCTCGAAACTGCTACATTTGAATGAGGTCAGATGTGATCCAATTCATATGCGCTCCTTTTACTCTCACCTTACGCAACGGGGCATGCAAATTCCAAACTTGTAGGAGTTCGGACTGAAGGAATTCAACTGCAGAGTCTAAATCTAGAATTAGGTTTAATCTGTGCCAGGGGAGGTTCTTGATGTCATTTAGAAATGATTGAAGATTAAATTATTTGAAGGACCTTGTGATTTTAACCTTGGGAGAAGATTTAGTAGCTCTTATTTTGCACATGCAGTATACTAAGCAGTGGTCACTGAAACTGTTAGGGAGAACACCTGCCTCCTGGATTCAGTCAGGGGAAGTGGAGAGAATCCAATTGAGGAGTGTGTGGTTATGGATTTTAATGTTTATGCGAGTTGGGGAGGAGATTAATTGCGTTAGCTGCAAAGTTTTAAACGGTGAGCAATAGCTATTGTTTTTAGGATTCAGCCAATCAATATTAAAATCTCCAAAGATCAAAATTTCACTTTTTGGGTTTTGAGCTATGGTTTCACTAAGGAGATGGGCTATGTCATTTAATGTCAAGAAACTTTAATAAGTTTATATAGAGAATTTCTTTTCAGAATGCAATATGGGCAGACTTGATGGGCCTCCTGGTTTTAATTTGCATTCATAATTTCTGTTTATGTGTAAAATTTGAAAATTTAATTTAAATAGAATGGCATGTTTTAATTGTATTCTTGTAAGTTCAAACATAAATTAATAAGTTGTTTTTTTTTGCATTTAATGCAATGTATTTAAAAAAATATTATTACAATGATTCTTTTTTAATGTTAATCGGTTTTAGATGATAAAAAGTGTCACATTTATCATGTGCCAGGTGTACAAGGTTTGCTATCATGAACCTCATCTGCCCGGCCTTATTGAGAGTGGGAGCTGAGAGCTGCTGGTGCAACGCCGCCCCCTGCAGACTCGCGGCCAATAGGACACCAGCAGGAGGGTGTCAATCAACCCTATCGTACTCGATCGGGTTGATTTCCGGTGATGTCTGTCCGCCTGCTCAGAGCAGGTGGACAGGTTATGGAGCAGCGGTCTTTGTGACCGCTGCTTCATAACTGCTGTTTCTGGCGAGCCTGCAGGCTCGACAGAAACACGAGGCATCAAGCTCCATACGGAGCTTGATAAATATGCCCCTTTAAATTAATAAGCATAACTTTAATAATCTATAATATTTTAAGTGGGGGAGAATATGCATTTTATTATTAATCAGTTCTCACTGTTCACATTTTTATGCACATTTTATAACAATATTTATAACAATTAATACCGCTATTTGTTAACTCTCTTCACTAAAGTTACTGTACATTTTTAACTATAAATACATCTGGCTGAGTTTGCCAACACTCAGATACTAATTGGTGTCTTGAAGATAGATTCCTATACTAGTGCAAGCTAGATATTTTTACCTCATCAACCTTGGGGCTCATTTCTATTGAGCCATAATTTGGTTTGTGCAAGGTTGCAAACTGATACATATGCTGTCAGAACCAATTTCATGTATCGACTGCTTCCGATGGTGCTTTATACCACAATAATATTAAAAATATTTTTGGGTCCCATAGAATAGAATTAGAAGACGTTAAGCGCTATTTACACCAAGGCCTAGATTTAGAGTTTGGCGGTAGCCGTGAAAACCAGCGTTAGAGGATTCTAACGCTGGTTTTAGGCTACCGCCGGTATTTGGAGTCAGTCAGGAAAGGGTCTAACGCTCACTTTTCAGCCGCGACTTTTCCATACCGCAGATCCCCTTACGTCAATTGCGTATCCTATCTTTACAATGGGATCTTTCTAACTCCGGTATTTAGAGTCGTGTCTGAAGTGAGCATTAGAAATCTAACGACAAAACTCCAGCCGCAGAAAAAAGTCAGTAGTTAAGAGCTTTCTGGGCTAACGCCGGTTTATAAAGCTCTTAACTACTGTGCTCTAAAGTACACTAACACCCATAAACTACCTATGTACCCCTAAACCGAGGTCCCCCCACATCGCCGCCACTCAATTAAAATTTTTTAACCCCTAATCTGCCGACCGCCACCTACGTTATACTTATGTACCCCTAATCTGCTGCCCCTAACAACGCCGATCCCTATATTATATTTATTAACCCCAACCCCTAACCTGCCCCCCACAACGTCGCCGCCAGCTACCTACAATAATTAACCCCCAATCTGCCGACCGCAAAGAGCCGCCACCTACATTATAGCTATGTACCCCTAATCTGCTGCCCCTAACACCGCCGACCCCTATATTATATTTATTAACCCCTAATCTGCCCCCCTCAACGTCGCCGACAACTGCCTACACTTATTAACCCCTAATCTGCCGAGCGGATCTCACCGCTACTCTAATAAAGTTATTAACCCCTATTCCGCCTCACTAACCCTATAATAAATAGTATTAACCCCTAATCTGCCCTCCCTAACATCGCCGACACCTAACTTCAAACATTAACCCCTAATCTGCCGACTGGAGCTCACCGCTATTCTAATAAATGTATTAACCCCTAAAGCTAAGTCTAACCCTAACACTAACACCCCCCTAAGTTAAATATAATTTAAATCTAACGAAATTAATTAACTCTTATTAAATAAATTATTCCTATTTAAAGCTAAATACTTACCTGTAAAATAAATCCTAATATAGCTACAATATAAATTATAATTATATTATAGCTATTTTAGGATTTATATTTATTTTACAGGTAACTTTGTATTTATTTTAACCAGGTACAATAGCTATTAAATAGTTAAGAACTATTTAATAGCTAAAATAGTTAAAATAATTACAAAATTACCTGTAAAATAAATCCTAACCTAAGTTACAATTAAACCTAACACTACACTATCAATAAATAAATTACATAAAATACCTACAATTACCTACAATTAAACCTAACACTACACTATCAATAAATTAATTAAATACAATATCTACAAATAAAAACAATTAAATAAACTAACTAAAGTACAAAAAATAAAAAAGAACTAAGTTACAAAAAATAAAAAAATATTTACAAACATCAGAAAAATATTACAACAATTTTAAACTAATTACACCTACTCTAATAAAATAACAAAGACCCCCAAAATAAAAAAATGACCTACCCTATTCTAAATTACTAAAGTTCAAAGCTCTTTTACCTTACCAGCCCTGAACAGGGCTCTTTGCGGGGCATGCCCCAAAGAATTCAGCTCTTTTGCCTGTAAAAAAAAAACATACAATACCCCCCAACATTACAACCCACCACCCACATACCCCTAATCTAACCCAAACCCCCCTTAAATAAACCTAACACTAAGCCCCTGAAGATCTTCCTACCTTGTCTTCACCATGCCAGGTATCACCGATCGTTCCAGGCTCTGAAATCTTCATCCAAGCCCAAGCAGGGGCTAGACATCCATCATCCGACGGCTGAAGAAGTCCAGAAGAGGCTCCAAAGTCTTCATCCTATCCGGGAAGAAGAGTAGATCCGGACCGGCAACCATCTTCTTCCAAGCGGCATCTTCTATCTTCATCCGATGAGGACCGGCTCCATCTTGAAGACATCCACTGCGGACCCATCTTCTTCTTCCGACGACTTCCTGACGAATGACAGTTCCTTTAAGGGACGTCATCCAAGATGGCGTCCCTCGAATTCCGATTGGCTGATATGATTCTATCAGCCAATAGGAATTAAGGTAGGAAAATTCTGATTGGCTGATGGAATCAGCCAATCAGAATCAAGTTCAATCCGATTGGCTGATCCGATCAGCCAATCAGATTGAGCTCGCATTCTATTGGCTGATCGGAACAGCCAATAGAATGCGAGCTCAATCTAATTGGCTGATTGAATCTGCCAATCGGATTGAACTTGATTCTGATTGGCTGATTCCATCAGCCAATCAGAATTTTCCTACCTTAATTCCGATTGGCTGATAGAATCCTATCAGCCAATCGGAATTCGAGGGACGCCATCTTGGATGACGTCCCTTAAAGGAACCGTCATTTGTCGGGAAGTCGTCGGAAGAAGATGGGTCCGCGGTGGATGTCTTCAAGATGGAGCCGGTCCTCATCGGATGAAGATAGAAGATGCCGCTTTGAAGAAGATGGTTGCCGGTCCGGATCTACTCTTCTTCCCGGATAGGATGAAGACTTTGGAGCCTCTTCTGGACTTCTTCAGCCATCGGATGATGGATGTCTAGCCCCCGCTTGGGCTTGGATGAAGATTTCAGAGCCTGGAGCGATCGGTGATACCTGGCATGGTGAAGACAAGGTAGGAAGATCTTCAGGGGCTTAGTGTTAGGTTTATTTAAGGGGGGTTTGGGTTAGATTAGGGGTATGTGGGTGGTGGGTTGTAATGTTGGGGGGGTATTGTATGTGTTTTTTTTAACAGGCAAAAGAGCTGAATTCTTTGGGGCATGCCCCGCAAAGGGCCCAGGTAAGGTAAAAGAGCTTTGAAATTTAGTAATTTAGAATAGGGTAGGGCATTTTTTTATTTTGGGGGTCTTTGTTATTTTATTAGGGGGCTTAGAGTAGGTGTAATTAGTTTAAAATTGTTGTAATATTTTTCTGATGTTTGTAAATATTTTTTTATTTTTTGTAACTTAGTTCTTTTTTATTTTTTGTACTTTAGTTAGTTTATTTCATTGTATTTATTTGTAGATATTGTATTTAATTAATGTATTGATAGTGTAGTATTAGGTTTAATTGTAGGTATTTTATTTAATTTATTTATTGATAGTGTAGTGTTAGGTTTAATTGTAACTTAGGTTAGGATTTATTTTACAGGTAGTTTTGTAATTATTTTAACTATTTTAGCTATTAAATAGTTCTTAACTATTTAATAGCTATTGTACCTGGTTAAAATATATACAAAGTTACCTGTAAAATAAATATAAATCCTAAAATAGCTATAATATAATTATAATTTATATTGTAGCTATATTAGGATTTATTTTACAGGTAAGTATTTAGCTTTAAATAGGAATAATTTATTTAATAAGAGTTAATTAATTTCGTTAGATTTAAATTATATTTAACTTAGGGGGGTGTTAGTGTTAGGGTTAGACTTAGCTTTAGGGGTTAATACATTTATTAGAATAGCGGTGAGCTCCAGTCAGCAGATTAGGGGTTAATGTTTGAAGTTAGGTGTTGGCGATGTTAGGGAGGGCAGATTAGGGGTTAAAACTATTTATTATAGGGTTAGTGAGGCGGATTAGGGGTTAATAACTTTATTATAATAGCAGTGCGGTCCGCTCGGCAGATTAGGGGTTAATAAGTGTAGGCAGGTGGAGGCGACGTTGTGGGGGGCAGATTAGGGGTTAATAAATATATTATAGGGGTCGGCGGTGTTAGGGACAGCAGATTAGGGGTACATATCGATAATGTAAGTAGCGGCGGTTTACGGAGCGGCAGATTAGGGGTTAATAATAATAAGCAGGGGTCAGCGATAGCGGGGGCGGCAGAATAGGGGTTAATAAGTGTAAGGTTAGGGGTGTTTAGACTCGGGGTACATGTTAGAGTGTTAGGTGCAGAAGTAGGAAGTGTTTCCCCATAGCAAACAATGGGGCTGCGTTAGGAGATGAACGCGGCTTTTTTGCAGGTGTTAGGTTTTTTTTCAGCTCAAACAGCCCCATTGTTTCCTATGGGGGAATCGTGCACGAGCACGTTTTTGAAGCTGGCCGCGTCCGTAAGCAACTCTGGTATCGAGAGTTGAAGTTGCGTTAAATATGCTCTACGCTCCTTTTTTGGAGCCTAACGCAGCCATTCTGTGGACTCTCAATACCAGAGTTATTTAAAAGGTGCGGCCAGAAAAAAGCCAGCGTTAGCTACGCGGGTCGTTACCGACAAAACTCTAAATCTAGCCGCAAGTTTCCAATGAAAGCGCAAACCGTTAATACACTGTAGGATGCTGTAGATACACTGAAAAAGATATATCCAGCTCAACTAGGTGTAAAAGAGGAGAAAGGCGATTTGTTAGGCCTAGTTCTCATTTGGAATTTTAAAACTTGCAAGTATTTAAATGTAGAAATAAATTGTAATATGTAATATTTATTGTTGTCCCATGTATAAGAATAGTTGCACTTATATATACATGACTAAGGGCCGAGTAGTGGCCTGAAATTATGTATCTGTTTCTTTGAACCCTATGTAACTAAATAAAGGTCTGTTTTAACATTCTGGAGGCTGGAATACTCTGTTTGATGTTGGGTAAGAGGACCTGGCAAGTCTGTGATTCCCTGCCCCAAAGGGAGAGAAGTGTGCTGTTTTCCATCTTTCTGAGAGTTCTTATGGAAATATCAGTATTTGTTTACATATACAAATATATGCAAGCACATATCAACAAAATTCAAACTAGACCTATACCTAGGGGAGCAATAAATATTACAAATATCATGGCAAAGCTGATAGAGGCTTTATAGGGATCTAAAGATTATGGAAATTCATTACTGAAGCACCTGAAACCTGGCTGTGGCAAATCTGCAACCTATTGCAGTTTCTACATGGCAAGTGATGTATGCCAAAAAAAGAGAGAGGTAAAGGAGCCATTAAAGGTTGGATTAGGTTGTAGAAGATGATGTTCTCACCAACTCTCTTCTGCATCATTGATCTTAGGTTTTGTAGTCAATGTTTTGTAATCCACATTTTATTTTATGGTGTAGACTCACCTCTGGACAAAGCACTTTACATTTTTATAAACAGGTTTGTTTTTGGCTCCACTTGTCAAAGTGGAAGATGCCTCTGAGCCCTTGCAGTGCTTCCCACAAGCTAAGAAGCAGTGGTCTCAAGACTTCTGTTCCACCTTACAGGTGGTGGATTAAAAGCACAGATTTAGGACTTTGCATATGTCAGCCAGTGGGGCTATTTGTCATTCTGAGTTAAAGGGCCCATTTAGCATTTTTTTTTTGTTAGAGGAACAAGGTTCCTACCTAGGAAACCTGTCTACCCGTAGAACCAGTATTTGCAGTGAATTTATCTTTGCATAAGGAAGGAAGGTCTACTGCAGTGCCACCCATGCTCTAGCATAAGAGCAGGGCCTGTCATTCCCCCTGACCAAACAAGAATGGGGGATTTTACCATTTTTAACCAACCATCAAATAGGACAAAATTGCTCTAAAAAGTATATAAAATGGCATTTTTCAATACTGACAAACTTATGTCTTTATCTTGAAATTGGAGAACTGTTAAAGAAAATACAGTAATGCCTTACATTTTGTTAAAAAGGAAAAATAAAGATGAGCAATCTTTTCATCATCTTTTTAAAAATATTATTAGGAAACAGTACTGGACAATTTCTTGCTTTTGCCTTGTGCCTTGATTAATCCACTTTTCTTGTCAACTTCTCCTGCTGTTTTATGTTGCTTTTTATATTTATTGTCACTTTATATTTGGTACTTATTTCTTGTATTGCAAAAATGCCTCTTCAGCTTCAAAGGCTCACTACATATGTTACAAATCAGAATGCAATGCTTGATGTACTGCAGTAATACAAAAAGAAAAAAAAAAGTATGAAACATAGACAGACATAGTTGAGATATAAAGAAAGGTAAAAAGATAGATAGATTGCTGTAGTGAAAAACCATACTGCTAGTACTTTTGTGCTGGTATTATAAGTCTATAGTTATTATTTGCTCTGTAGTATTGTACACACTACACAATTCAAGTTGGATACCGCAGGTAATTTTCACCAGATTTCTATGAGGGCCTTCACTGCAACGGTAACTATAGAAGGTAAAGCTGATGCAGCTAAACAATTCCCCTTAAGTAGGGGAATTTTGGGGGTAAGTTATTTGATATACAACATCTGTGTTTTTTAATGCACAAAGGCAAGCGACAACAGCTCACTGATGAATTGTAATATGAGTACAACAAGGGGTCAATTTATCAACATATACGCCCCTGTCCGCTGCAGCTTGCCTCTGGCTGGCTGAATTCCGATGCTGGAATTCAGCATTGCACAAGAACACAATTTTGTGCTCTTGTGCAACGCCACACCCCACACCGGTCGGACGAAGACAGGGGAGATTGAAATTCGCCACCTAAGATATGATTGAAATTTGCCACCTAAATGAGGACTGCAGGTTCTCTTGTGAGAACCTGCAGTCATAGAGGGCGAAAGCCTTTGATAAATCGACCCCAATAGGCACTCTACTACTGTTCCCCATTGAAAGTATGGAATTCATTATTTGATTGAACATTTTAACCAATAACCTCTAATACCCAGCTGTGTGTTATTGATTGCGTTTGGCACTGTGTGAAATATTTGCACGAGACTTGTAATCTAACCAATAGATAGATAGATAGATAGATAGATAGATAGTTAGATTATGATAGATAATGTGCAGCCAAGAAATTTTCGTTTCAGATGACACTTTCATTCCGAATATTCAGGGAAATTAATTTCCCTAAATAGTCGGTGGCTGCACTGTTTGGTATTTATCTCATTTTAAACTAATACTGAATTTTAATAAAACGTTTAAATTAATTTTCTTTAAAACTAATGTAAATGATTTAAAGCTACAGGTGAAAAGTTATGTGGGTAGCCACCAATAAGCAAGCGCTATCCAGGGTGCTGAACATAAAAGGGTCCGGCTCCTAAACTTTACATTCCTGCTTTTCATATAAGATAGCAAGAGAATGAAAAATTGCTAATAGGCATAAAATAGAAAGCTGCTTAAAATTGCATGCTCTATCTGAATCCTGAAAGAAAAAAAATGGGTTTAGTATCCCTTTAAAGCAGAAAAAACAATGGAAAACCACATTATAACCAGAGTTTGAATTGGATGAAATATGTTGCACAGCTACTCTGGTGGACTAGAAGAGACCCATAGATAAATATTTCTTTTAAATAAATTCTGTGATAATTTACCACCATAAATAAAAGATAAATATATTTTAAACATTTAAACAATCTTCATTTGACTTTTCTGTATTCAAACCCACAAAAATGCCATCAAAGAAAAGCTGTTGGAATATTTATGAACACCTGCAGTCATCTGATTTGTAGTATGTTTAAGCACATAGCCCAAATAACAGAAAAGAGAAATGTATACTTAAAAGTGTATCAGAGTGCATATGAAATATATAAATCCTGATTTTGGCCAGCAATATGCCTGGAGTTTTGTTGCATGCCGACCTTTCTGCCAGTTCAAATACATGAAAAGGATTATTTAAACTGCAGCTATGACATACAACCTAACTTCTGTTTGTCAGAAAATGTATTCCACTATGTCATGCCTGCAGGTGTACTTATTCTGATCTGCTTTGGATTTTCATTGAGGTGATATCATCTAGAGCCACAAATTTGCTTTGGTCATTTTATTCTTCTTCATAGCATGAAACATTTTATTTATTATTTTCTTTTAGAACATAGAAAAATGTAGTCTGATAAAAAACAAAAGAATGTTCCATTTCAAAGTTCATTTTTAGAGAACTGGGGAGTTAATTCTTGCATGAATTATCGCGTGCTAGACATCCCTCTTTTTCACTGTAGTCTCTTGTCCTTCACATCTGGATCCCAGAACTTTAAAATACTTATTTCCTGACAATCAAAGATCTTTTTAGGCTTTAGATTATAGATAGCACAGATTACTATGAAACGGTAAGCTTTTCTGCAGGTTGCTTTTTTTTTTCTTTTTCTTTTATGGGCATTTTTAATACTGTGTTCGGGCTGTACTGTGGGCAATTGCTAAACATTATAAAAACTATATGATATTATAACAGATTTGGAATATTATTGTGATATTACTTTTAAAAAATATTGTTAATTCATTTATGTAATGCATTGTATTAAATAAAACATTCTAATATTCAGACACTCTTGTACTTTTTAAATAAGAAATTGCATATCATATGAGTATGACAAATTAGTCCTTTTGTTTCAGAAGTAGAAAATAATTGGTATTGCTAACATATGAATATGAAGCAAAAATAAGCAAAGTCTCAGTGTTATACACATACCACAGTGCTGTTGAGTGATTCTCTCCTGTTTAATTCCAGCATATATCCTGACTGCAATTTTATTTAGGCTTAAAAAGTAAACAGACCTTGTTTTTTGTTCTTCTCAAATAGCAAGCTCATAAAAATATAACGTTCCCATGTCTTCTAAAGACATTTGAATGAGTGCTATAAATTTCAGCTTGTAAAAATCTTTAAATAAAGTAAATGTTCCCATATTAGTATATTCAAGATATACAATATATTAATGTCAAATACTCTTTCATTTGTTTATAGTTATAATTTAATGAGAAATGTTGGCTAGTAGAAAATGCTAGTTTTGGTAAAATGCTGTTGATATATATGATCTTCAAAGCACATTCTAAAGTTCTCATTGTAATTCACATAAACGATCAAACCATAAAGCAGTTGAACCTCATTTGCTGATGTTAGAGGGTTAGTATTGTCATAGTCCTAAAAAGTTTTTACTTCATTTTAATATTAAAAAAAAAAACTTTTTAAATATCAGGTTTCATTGGTGGTTAAAAGGGAGGGGTATACACCACCCTTAATTATGTTTGTATCTGCCTATGGCCTGCTTAGAATGTTGAGGGGCATTTTAAGAAACCATTCTCGCTATCTGAACACATGGAAACAGAAACATTCCTGAGCAAATATGTGTTTTGCTTTTTGTGTAAAAGATCACTGCTGTTTAAGTATGTTCCCTAATGGGTTAATTGCTGCTGCAATTTATGTCTATCCTTAAGAAGTCAACACTTTTGCATCTAGTTGATAGGAAGGGGTTAACACTGCTGTGCATGTGGGTGCAATAAAGTGTAATAGCAGAAAACTCATATAAAATGGGTAGTGATGGTTGTTGGGGTGACAGGTTTGTCTGTGCTAATGGAATCACAAAATCTAAATACATGACTGTTTACTTATAAAACAAATATCAAGAAGATTGCAGCTCCTGGCTGTCTAACTAGGCACCTTTAGGTGGCATGTGCCTAATACTACCTTTCTCCTGGCTGACCAGTTCATCACAGATACATCCATAGGACACCCCCTAGTAATTAATCCACTCTCACCAAAAACAAAAGTAGTTAAAGTTATTTGCTTTTGCTGATCTGACTCAAGATCCATTTTTAGTATAAACTTCTATTAGTGGAAACTGTTTTGTTCCAGGTAAAAAGTAATGCATAAATATGAAGGCAGGTAGCTGCATTCAAGGGGGCCGATTTATCATCGCCCGAATAGGGTCAGATACATCTGTTTCTGCATGCTCCTTAACTCGTACGCCACCTCTGAGGCATACGATTGGTTGATTGATACCTCTGCTAGCTGCTGATTGGCCGTGAATATGCAGGGGGCGGGATTGCACAAGCAGTTCACTAGAACTGCTTGTACAATGTTGAATGCTGACAGCGTATGCTGTCGGCATTCAGCGATGTCGGGCGGACATGATCGCTACAGCGGATCATGTCCATCCGACTCTTAATAAATCGGCCCTAAAGTGTTAAGAAAAAAACATAACATTTATTTACCTATATATGGAGATGGAGAAGATAGTCTCACTTTTCTTGCACCCCCTACTGGAGCTTAATCATAGACTGCAAAAAGTAGTGCTTAATAACTGTACTGCATCCCTTGTAATTTAAAATCAACAACAACCCCATGTCTTTTAATTTGTCTAAAAATTCTGGACTGTTGATTTACAAATATTAATGAAGTATTAAACCTTGGTAAAAACTGCGTACTGACTCATTCTTTACAAATGATTCACATGATGGATATGTTTGTTCTATTGATTTCCTGTGTGTGAATCACTGAGTTACATTCAGTGAAATAAAAGTTTATACAATGTGGTTGTTTTTTTTGTTTTGTTTTTTTTTTTGTATTTAAAATAATGAGTTTCAGATATGAGAATTGATATGAGGAATAAGTACAAAGTAGAACTCAGCTTCAGAATATACAGGGTTAAGTCAGGACAGTCTGACCAGAAAGTATGCACATGTGTAGCACTTCTGTGTCCCCTTATATATTGTATACATCATTGTATAAGGGGTAGAGGATCTTGCCTTTAGATAAAATATAACTTTTATTACATAGATTAAGTCATATGTTTGAAATTAAAAACACAAGTGAGATTAGGAGATGCTTTTTCACATTAATATTTTTGCACCACTGATGATCTGGGGATAATTAATGCTTTGTATCTTTTGGATATATAAAAACTAATGTACCTTATACAGGGTAATGATCAACACTGGAACCATTAAAGTAAGAGTATCAGGATATTAAGAACTGACTTTAACCACCAGAGTGCTCTGTACAGAGTTTTCAACAGCTTCACCTGAGCATAAAAGGCTAATATATACCGATACAGTTTCTATTTATCCATATGGTCAATACGGTATATTATCAACCTATATTGCTATGTATAGTGTTAAGTCGAAATTTACTTTTTAAAGGATAAATATGGAATACCTTAATAGTGCTGAGAAGTGAATCTGGTTTAAAACATTAGCAGATAAATATGACTATGTAACTCTCTTTTATGATTGTTACAAATCGAATTGCAACAAAAAAGTATATTCAAATTAAGTTGGTTTATAATGTTACAACAGTCTGCAAAACATTGGAGGCTGATAAGTAGATGAAACAATCTTATATTAATTATTTTGCCTCTAATAGTATTGCCTAGTTTTACAAATGCCTGCAACTGAGCACTCAATGCTCTAATGGTTATTCTAGCTAGTTTGTATTTAAATATTGTTTGCGTTTGTACCTTTGTAATTTTTACTCAATTATGTAAATCTTGATTGGTTCCAGGCAGTGTTATAATATTTTTGCCCAGTCAATTGCCACAAATATATATCACAGTTAATTTTTATGCAGTATTGTACAAACTCTTATACAATATTCAGAACTAATAGCCAAATCAATCAACCTTTTATGGTTCTAGTATTACTCTGCTATATTTTAAACAGGTTTATCTTATATTGTGAGTGTTTACATATAAGTGATCACAGCTCTTTTGATTATGCAGTTTGATTCATATTCAAATATCCTTAATGGTTATACAACCAAAGCTACTGGCACTAGTACATAAGTTTGAATGGTTTAAACATTTACATAGGTCTGCCCTATACAGCAGATTGTTCCACAATTAAATACCCAGTAACTCAGGTAGCTTTGTTTTACTATATAGTTAAATCCGCTTGCATATTAATCAACAGAGTGCTCATTATTAGCGATTATTTCTTATTCAAAGTTTGCATCAAATCTCCTTGCTAGTTTAAAAGTTAAAGTAAGTTGTATATCTAACAACCCTCCCTTAACATGTTTTGCCGTGTAGGTTACGGCTTTCTCAAAAGGAGCACTCTGTTGATTAATATGCAAGCAGATTTAACTATATAGTAAAATGAAGCTACCCGACATTTTCAGCCTAGTGTGGGACTTGTCAGTGAGTTGTAGACCCATTCCTCTAGGCACACTGAGCAATAGGTTTACATCTGTTTTCCGGCTTCACCCTTAGGAGGACTTTCTTCAGGGTAATAATTTCCATATACAAAATGAGAACAAACAATAACATAATAGCTTGTTCTATGGCTAGTTACCACCCTCGGAGCAGACTATTATTACTCAACATGTGCCTTTCAAAAAGAAGAACTTTCCTGTAGTATATCAGGGTGATCCTAACTAAACAGAGTAGTCCAGTCTCGAAATACCAGGCAATCCCTCTCTGAACGGGAGAAACAGAAATAAAACCAGACATACGTTTTGGCCTAGTGGGATGAATTGCCTGGTACTTTGGGACTTTACTGTACTGCTTAGTCAGGACCAGACTGATATACTACAGGAAAGTTTTTCTCTGTTAAAGGCACACGTTGAGCAAAAAGAGGCTGCTCCTAGGGTGGTAACTAGTCATACAACAAGCTATTACGATATTATTCATTCCCAGTTTGAGAGCTTCTCTCTTTTTGTATATGCAATTATGACCCTGTGGGAAGTCTCCTTAAGGGCGATCCTGGAAAACCAAACGTGGACCAGTTGCTCAGTGTGCCTAGAGGGATATGACTACACCTCACTGACGAGGCCCACACTAGGCTGAAACGTACATCTGGGGTTTTGCTGTTTTTCTCGTTCAGAGAGGGATTGACTGGTATTTTGGGACTGGACTGGACTGGCCTTTACTGTTTAGTCAGAACCAGACTGATATGCCAAAGGAAACTTCTCTGTGAAAAGCAAATGTTTACCAAAAAGAGGCTGCTCCTTGGGTGGTAAACATAGAACAAGCTATTATGCTATTGCTCATTCCCAGGTTGACCGCTTCTCTTTTTTTGTACATATAGACATGTATACACACTTTTGAGCCCTTTCCAACCAAATATCTTCTAACATGCAATACCATTTTTAATGATAGATGTGCATTTTGGCTTTGAACAAATGCAAATTAAAATTTTGCATATTTATCGAGTCATCCATTTCACAAATAGCCAAATACATTATTGGACAAAATGGACGAAAACCAAATAATTGCTTGAGAAAATCAATTTGTTCATTCACTTGTGTCATTTGACACCAAAACAGGAATGGGGGGGGGTTATATTGTTTGGTTTGTAAGTTCCTTTCGGCTAGATTAGGAGTTTTTTGCTATATTGGGCGTAAATAAAACAATAAAATGAGCAGTACCGCACTTTACATAGCACTGCCATTACAAGTTATTGAAAAACCTTATGGTGCTTTTAGCTCCATACCGCACAAAAGCCAAGGGCTGAGTTTACATGCTTGTGCACGCTTTCCCCCATAGACATCAGATCTAACACCTGTGATCGCGGAATGGCAAATCGCCCTAAAGCAATCCCTTTGATGGCTATGGGGAAAATAAAGTTACCTTTAAACCTAGCACCCTAACATAAACCCCTAGTCTAAATACCCATAATTGGCCGCTCTCCGATATCGCCGACACTAAATAAACCTATTAACCCCTAAACCGCTGGCTCCCCACATTGCAACTAATTAATACATTTATTAACCCCTAATCTGCCGCCCACCCACATCACTACTACTATAATAAACCTATTAACACTAAACTGCTGGTTCCCCAAATCGACAAACACTATAATAAAGTATTAACCCCTAAACCGCCAGCCCCCCACATTGCAACTAAAAATCAAAACCTATTATCCCCTAAAATGCCAGCCTCCCACATCGCAAAACACTAAATTAAACTATTAACCCCTAAACCTAACACCCTCCAACTTTAAATTAAAAGTTACAATATAACGGCTAGATTTAGAGTTCTGCGGCCAAAGGGGTGCGTTAGCTACGCATGTATTTTTTCCCCCGCACCTTTTGAATACCGCTGGTATTTAGAGTTCACAGAAGGGCTGCGTTAGGCTCCAAAAAGGGAGCATAGAGCATAATTTACCGCCACTGCCACTCTCAATACCAGCGGTGCTTACGGACGCGGCCAGCTTCAAAAACGTGCTCGTGCACGATTCCACCATAGGAAACAATGGGGCCGTTTGAGCTGAAAAAAAACCTAACACCTGCAAAAAAGCAGCGTTCAGCTCCTAACGCAGCCCCATTGTTTCATATGGGGAAACACTTCCTAAGTCTGCACCTAACACCCTAACATGTACCTCGAGTCTAAACACCCCTAACCTTACACTAATTAACCCCTAATCTGCCGCCCCCGCTATCGCTGACCCTTGCATATTATTATTAACCCCTAATCTGCCGTTCCGTACACCACCGCAACCTACGTTATCCCTATGTAACCCTAATATGCTGCCCCTAACACCGCCGACCCCTATATTATATTTATTAACCCCTAATCTGCCCCCCCAACGTTGCCGCCACCTACCTACAATTATTAACCCCTAATCTGCCAACCGGACCTCACCGCTACTCTAATAAATGTATTAACCCCTAAAGCTAAGTCTAACCCTAACCCTAACACCCCCTAAGTTAAATATAATTGTTATCTAACAAAATAAAATAAATCTTATTAAATAAATTATTCCTATTTAAATCTAAATACTTACCTGTAAAATAAACCCTAATATAGCTACAATATAAATAATAATTATATTGTAGCTATTTTAGGATTAATATTTATTTACAGGCAACTTTGTATTTATTTTAACTAGGTACAATAGCTATTAAATAGTTAATCACTATTTATTAGCTACCTAGTTAAAATAATACAAAATTACCTGTAAAATAAATCCTAACTTAAGTTACAATTAAACCTAACACTACACTATCATTAAATAAATTAAATACAAATACCTACAAATAAATACACTAACTAAAGTACAAAAAATAAAAAAAGAACTAAGTTACAAAAAATAATTTTTTTTACAAACATTATAAAAATATTACAACAATTTTAAGCTAATTACACCTACTCTAAGCCCCTAATAAAATTACAAAGCCCCCAAAATAAAAAAATGCCCTACCCTATTCTAAAATAAAAATTGTAAAGCTCTTTTACCTTACCAGCCCTTAAAAGGGCCTTTTGCGGGGCATGCCCCAAAGAATTCTGCTCTTTTGCCTGTAAAAAAAAAAACATACAATACCCCCCCAACTTTACAACCCACCACCCACATACCCCTACTCTAACCCAAACCCCCCTTAAATAAACCTAACACTACCCCCCTGAAGATCTTCCTACCTTGAGTTGTCTTCACTCAGCCGAGCCGAATTCTTCATCCAATCCGGGCGATGTCTTCATCCTAGTGGGGGCTGAAGAGGTCCATCATCCGGCTGAAGTCTTCATCCAAACGGGGGCTGAAGAGGTCCATCATCCGGCTGAAGTCTTCTATCAAGCGGCATCTTCAATCTTCATCCCGCCGATGCGGAACATCCTTCCTCCACGACGAAGTCCCGACGAGTGAAGGTTCCTTTAAGGGATGTCATCCAAGATGGCGTCCATCGAATTCCGATTGGCTGATAGGATTCTATCAGCCAATCGGAATTAAGGTAGGAATAATCTGATTGGCTGATGGAATCAGCCAATCAGATTCAAGTTCAATCCAATTGGCTGATCCAATCAGCCAATCAGATTGAGCTTGCATTCTATTGGCTGTTCCGATCAGCCAATAGAATGCAAGCTAAATCTGATTGGCTGATTGGATCAGCCAATCGGATTGAACTTGAATCTGATTGGCTGATTCAATCAGCCAATCAAAATTTTCCTACCTTAATTCCGATTGGCTGATAGAATCCCTTTCAGCCAATCGGAATTCGAGGGACGCCATCTTGGATGACGTCCCTTAAAGGAACCTTCATTCATCGGGAGTTCATCGTGGAGGAAGGATGTTCCGCGTCGGCGGGATGAAGATGGAGCCGGAAGAAAGAAGATTGATGATGCCGCTTGATAGAAGACTTCAGCCGGATGATGGACCTCTTCAGCCCCCGCTTTGATGATGACTTCAGCCGGATGATGGACCTCTTCAGCCCCCACTTGGATGAAGACATCGCCTGGATTGGATGAAGAATTCAGCTCGGCTGAGTGAAGACGACTCAAGGTAGGAAGATCTTCAGGGGGGTAGTGTTCGGTTTATTTAAGGGGGGTTTGGGTTAGAGTAGGGGTATGTGGGTGGTGGGTTGTAATGTTGGGGGGTATTGTATGTTTTTTTTTTACAGGCAAAAGAGCAGAATTCTTTGGGGCATGCCCCGCAATAGGCCCTTTTAAGGGCTGGTAAGGTAAAAGAGCTTTACAATTTTGATTTTAGAATAGGGTAGGGCATTTTTTATTTTGGGGGCTTTGTTATTTTATTAAGGGGTTTAGATTAGGTGTAATTAGCTTAAAATTGTTGTAATATTTTTATAATGTTTGTAAATTATATTTTTATTTTTTGTAATTTAGTTCTTTTTTTATTTTTTGTACTTTAGTTAGTGTATTTATTTGTAGGTATTTGTATTTAATTTATTTAATGATAGTGTAGTGTTAGGTTTAATTGTAACTTAGGTTAGGATTTATTTTACTGGTAATTTTGTATTTCTTTTAGCTAGGTAGTTATTAAAAAGTTATTAACTATTAAATAGCTATTGTACATAGTTAAAATAAATACAAAGTTGCCTGTAAAATAAATATTAATCTTAAAATAGCTACAATATAATTAATATTTATATTGTAGTTATATCAGGGTTTATTTTACAGGTAAGTATTTAGCTTTAAATAGGAATAATTTATTTAATAAGATTTATTTTATTTTGTTAGATAAAAATTATATTTAACTTAGGGGGGTGTTAGGGTTAGACTTAGCTTTAGGGGTTAATACATTTATTATAGTAGCGGTGAGGTCCGGTCGGCAGATTAGGGGTTAATAATTGTAGGTAGGTATCAGCGACGTTGGGGGGCAGATTAGGGGTTAATAAATATTATGTAGGTGTCGGCGGTGTTAGGGGCAGCAGATTAGGGGTACATAGGGATAATGTAGGTGGCGGCGGTGTGCGGTCGGCAGATTAGGGGTTAAAAAAATTGAATAGAGTGGCGGCGATGTGGGGGGCCTCGGTTTAGGGGTACATAGGTAGTTTATGGGCGTTAGTGTACTTTAGAGCACAGTAGTTAAGAGATTTACGAACCGGCGTTAGCCCAGAAAGCTCTTAACTCCTGGCTTTTCTCTGCAGCTGGAGTCTTGTCATTAGATTTCTAATGCTCACTTCAGCCAAGACTCTAAATACCGGCGTTAGAAAGATCCCATTAAAAGATAGGGTACGCAATTGGCATAGGGGGATCTGCGGTATGGAAAAGTCGCGGCTGGAAAGTGAGCGTTAGACCCTTTCCTGACTGACTCTAAATACTAGCGGGCAGCCAAAACCAGCGTTAGGACCGCTGGTTTTGACGGCTAACGCAGAACTCTAAATCTAGGCTTAGGTATCTTAAAATAAATAAAAACTTACCTGTGAAATTAAAAAAAACTAAGATTAAACTATAAATTATCCTAACATAACTATTCTAATAAAATTAAAAAAAACTACCAATTAAAAAATCCTAAATTACATGATTAAAAAACCCAGCACAACGAAAAAATAAAAAACCTAAATTAAAAAAAATTAAATAAACCTAACACTTCGAAAAAAATTATAAAACTCTAACATTACAAAAAATAATAAACGCTAAAAATCCGATAAATATAAAACTCTCGGCTAGATTTAGAGTTTGGCGGCCAAAGGGGTGCGTTAGCTACGCATGCTTTTTTTCTCCCGCACCTTTAAAATACCGCTAATATTTAGAGTTCACAGAATGGCTGCGTTAGGCTCCAAAAAGGGAGCGTATAGCATATTTACCGCCACTGCAACTCTAAATACCAGCGTTGCTTACGGACGCGGCCAGCTTCAAAAACGTGCTTGTGCATGATTCCCCTATAGAAAACAATGGGGCCATTTGAGCTGAAAAAAAACCTAACACCTGCAAAAAAGCAGCGTTCAGCTCCTAACGCAGCCCCATTGTTTTCTATGGGGAAACACTTTCTAAGTCTGCACCTAACACCCTAACATGAACCCCGAGTCTAAACACCCCTAACCTTACACTTATTAACCCCTAATCTGCCGCTCCTGCTATCGCTGACCCCTGCATATTATTATTAACCCCTAATCTGCCGCTCCGTACACCGCAGCCAGCTACATTATACCTATGTACCCCTAATCTGTTGCCCCTAACATCGCCGACCCCTATATTATATTTATTAACCCCTAATCTGCCCCCCACAACGTCGCCAACACCTACCTACAATAATTAACCCCTAATCTGCCGACCGGAGCTCACCGCTATTCTAATACATTTTTTAACCCCTAAAGCTAAGTCTAACACTAACACCCCCCTAATTTAAATATAATTTTTATCTAACGAAATAAATTAACTCTTATTAAATAAATTAATCCTATTTAAAACTAAATACTTACCTGTAAAATAAACCCTAATATAGCTACAATATAAATAATAATTATATTGTAGCTATTTTAGGATTAATATTTATTTTACAGGCAACTTTGTATTTATTTTAACCAGGTACAATAGCTATTAAATAGTTAATAACTATTTAATAGTTACCTAGTTAAAATAATTACAAAATTACCTGTAAAATAAATCCTAACCTAAGTTACAATTAAACCTAACACTACACTATCAATAAATTAATTAAATACAATACCTACAAATAACTAAAATTAAATTAACTAACTAAAGTACAAAAAATAAAAAAGAACTAAGTTACAAAAAAAAAAAAAATTACAAACATTATATATACATTCTATATATTACAACAATTTTAAACTAATTACACCTACTCTAAGCCCCCTAATAAAATAACAAAGACCCCCAAAATAAAAAAATGCCCTACCCTATTCTAAATTTAAAAAGTTCAAAGCTCTTTTACCTTACCAGCCCTGAAAAGGGCCATTTGCAGGGCATGCCCCAAATAATTCAGCTCTTTTGCCTGTAAAAAAAACATACAATACCCCCCCCCCAACAGTACAACCCACCACCCACATACCCCTAATCTAACCCAAACCCCCCTTAAATAAACCTAACACTAAGCCCCTGAAGATCTTCCTACCTTATCTTCACCATGCCAGGTTCACCGATCCGTCCTCGGAAGTCTTGATCCAAGCCTCCGAAGTGTTGATCCAAGCCCAAGCGGGGGCTGAAGAGTGACGTCCATCCTCCGGCTGAAGTCTTGATCCAAGCGGGCAAAATAAGAAATCCGGACCGGCAAACATCTTCTTCCAAGCCGCATCTTCTATGTTCTTCAATCCGATGACGACCGGCTGATCTTCAAGACCTCCAGCGCGGATCCATCCATCTTCACCAATGACTTACCGACGAATGACGGTTCCTTTAAGGGACGTCATCCAAGATGGCGTCCCTCGAATTCCGATTGGCTGATAGGATTCTATCAGCCAATCGGAATTAAGGTAGCAAAATTCTGATTGGCTGATTGAATCAGCCAATCATATTCAAGTTCAATCCGATTGGCTGATCCAATCAGCCAATCAGATTGAGCTCACATTCTATTGGCTGTTCCGATCAGCCAATAGAATGCGAGCTCAATCTGATTGGCTGATTGGATCAGCCAATCGGATTGAACTTGAATCTGATTGGCTGATTCCATCAGCCAATCAGAATATTCCTACCTTAATTCCAATTGGCTGATAGAATCCTATCAGCCAATCGGAATTCGAGGGACGCCATCTTGGATGATGTCATTTAAAGGAACCGTCATTCGGCGAGTAGGCGTCGGTTGAAGAGGTTGGATCCACATCGGCTGGGAAGAAGATGGCTCCGCTCCGGAAGAAAGAAGATTGAAGATGCCGCTTGATAGAAGACTTCATCCCGATGATGGACTTCCGACTTCAGCCCGATGATGGAGTTCTTCAGCCGCCGCTTGGATCAAGACTTCGGACCCTCTTCTGGACCGATCGCTGAACCCGGTGAGGTGAAGACAAGGTAGGGAGATCTTCAGGGGCTTAGTGTTAGGTTTATTTAAGGGGGGTTTGGGTTAGATTAGGGGTATGTGGGTGGTGGGTTGTAATGTTGGGGGGGGGTATTGTATGGTTTTTTTTTTCCAGGCAAAAGAGCTGAATTCTTTGGGGCATGCCCCACAAAGGGCCCTTTTTGTAACTTAGTTCTTTTTTATTTTTTGTACTTTAGTTAGTTTATTTCATTGTATTTATTTGTAGGTATTGTATGTAATTAATTTATTGATAGTGTTGTGTTAGGTTTAATTGTAACTTAGGTTAGGATTTATTTTACAGGTAATTTTGTAATTATTTTAACTAGGTAACTATTAAATAGTTATTAACTATTTAATAGCTATTGTACCTGGTTAATATAATTACAAAGTTGCCTGTAAAATAAATATTAATCCTAAAATAGCTACAATATAATTATAATTTATATTGTAGCTATATTAGGTTTTATTTTACAGGTAAGTATTTAGCTTTAAATATGAATAATTTATTTAATAATAGTTAATTTATTTTGTTAGATTTAAATTATATTTAAGTTAGGGGGGTGTTAGGGTTAGAGTTAGACTTAGCTTTAAGGGTTAATACATTTATTATAGTAGCGGTGAGCTCCGGTCGGCAAATTAGGGGTTAATACTTGAAGTTAGGTGTCGGCGATGTTAGGGAGAGCAGATTAGGGGTTAATACTATTTATTATAGGATTATTGAGGCGGGAGTGAGGCGGATTAGGGGTTAATACATTTATTATAGTAGCGGTGAGCTCCGGTCAGCAGATTAGGGCTTAATTATTGTAGGTAGTTGGAGGCGACGTTGGGGGCGGCATATTAGGGGTTAATAAATATAATATAGGGGTCGGCGGTGTTAGGGGCAGCAGATTAGGGGTACATAGGGATAACGTAGGTGGCCGTGTTGTACGGAGCGGCAGATTAGGGGTTAAAATTTTCAATATAATGGTGGCGATGTGGGGGGACCTCGGTTTAGGGGTACATAGGTAATTTATGGGTGTTAGTGTACTTTAGAGCACAGTAGTTAAGAGCTTTATAAACCGGCGTTAGCCCAGAAAGATCTTAACTACTGACTTTTTTTTGCGGCTGGAGTTTTGTCGTTAGATTTCTAACACTCACTTCAGCCAAGACTCTAAATACCGGCGTTAGAAAGATCCCATTGAAAAGATAGGATACGCAAATGGCGTAGGGGGATCTGCGGTATGGAAAAGTCGCGGCTGCAAAGTGAGCGTTGGACCCTTTCCTGACTGACTCCAAATACTAGAGGGCGGTAAAAACCAGCGTTAGGAGCCTCTAATGCTGGTTTTGACGGCTACCGCCCAACTCTAAATCTAGCCGTCTAAGATTACAAAAAATAATAAACAAAATTATCAAAAATAAAAACAATTACACCTAATCTTATAACCCTATAAAAATAACCCCCTCCCCCAAATAACACCCCCTAACCCAACAATAAACTACCAATAGCCCTTAAAAGGAGCTTTTGTAGGGCATTGCCTTAAGTTAAACAGCTCTTTTACTGACAGAAAATTACAAAGTCCCCCCAGGCAAGTTTGTATTTATTTTAACTAGGTAGAATAGTTACTAAATAGTTAGTAACTATTTACTAACTAACTAGCTAAAATAAATACAAATGTACCTGTAAAATAGAACCTAACCTCAGTTACACTAACACCTAACACTACACTACAATTAAATAAATTAACTAAATTAAATACAATTACCTACATTAAATTAAATTAGCTAAAGTACAAAAAAACCCACACTAAATTACAGAAAAAAATAAAAAAATTACAGAAATTTAAACTAATTACACCTAATCTAATAACCCTATTAAAAAAGCCCCCATAATAAAAAAAAAAACCCTAGCCTAAACTACCAATAGCCCTTAAAAGGGCCTTTTGCAGGGCATTGCACCAAAGTAATCAGCTCTTTTACCTGTAAAAAAAAATACAAACAACCCCCCCAACAGTAAAACCCACAACCCACACAACCAATCCCCCAAATAAAATACTAGCTAAAAAAACCCTTAGCTCCCCATTGCCCTGAAAAGGGCATTTAGATGGGCTTTGCCCTTTAAAGGGCAGTTAGCTCTTTTGCCTCCCAAACCCTAATCTAAAAAATAAAACCCACCCAATACACCCTTAAAAAAACATAACACTAACCCCCTGAAGATCGACTTACCGGAGACGTCTTCATCCAAACCGGGTGAAGTGGTCCTCCAGACGGGCAGAAGTCTTCATCCAAGCCAGGCAAAAGTGGTCCTCCAGACGGGCAGAAGTCTTCATCCAGACGGAATCTTCTATATTCATCCATCCGGTGTGGAGCGGGTCCATCTTCAAGACATCCGACGTGGAGCATCCTCTTCATCCGACGACTAACACAGAATGAAGGTACCTTTAAGTGACGTCATCCGAGATGGCGTCCCTTAGATTCCGATTGGCTGATAGAATTCTATCAGCCAATCGGAATTAAGGTAGAAAAAATCCTATTGGCTGATGCGGCGGTTTAGGGGTTAATATGTTTATTATAGTGGCGGCGATGTTGGGGGCAGCAGATTAGGGGTTAATAAGTGTAGGTAGGTGGCGGTAACATTGGGGGCGGCAGATTAGGGGTTAATAATTATAATGTAGGTGTCAGGGGCGGCAGATTAGGGGTTAATAAGTGTAAGAGTAGGGGTGTTTAGACTCGGGGTTCATGTTAGGGTGCTAGGTGTAAACATAAATTTTATTTCCCCATAGGAATCAATGGGGCTGCGTTAAGGAGTTTTACGCTGCTTTTTTGCAGGTGTTAGATTTTTTTTCAGCCGGCTCTCCCCATTGATTCCTATGGGGAAATTGTGCACGAGCACGTTAAACCAGCTCACCGCTGACTTAAGCAGCGCTGGTATTGGAGTGCGGTAATGAGCAAAATTTTGCTCAATGCTCACTTCTTGTCTTTTAACGACGGGTTTCTGAAAACTCGTAATACCAGCGCTGTAGGTACGTGAGCGGTGAGGGAAAACTGCTTGTTAGCACCGCATAGCCTCTAACGCAAAACTCGTAGTCTGGGCCATTGTGTCTTGCCCCTTGTCCAATCCTTGTTCAATTCTTGTATAATTAAGTTGTTGTTAGAGGCATTTCAGTGCAAATTTCTCAAATATTTGTTGGCATTGGTGCACATTTGTAATGGGTTTGAGGATATTAAGTGTAACAGATACACAGAAATTAAAATTGAAATAACAAATATCTTATAGCCTAATATTTAAAGGGATATAAAACAGTCTATTTCAAAGTTTTAATACCAAAAGCAGTAAGCAATGGGTTATACTTGCATTAGCTCTAGGTGGTTTCTTGCCGATACTCAGTAGAGGACTTTGTTGCAAACATCATATGACAGGATAAAAACCATATCAGAAGAAGTGGTATAAAAAACCACTTATGTACAAATTGCACTTCTTACAAAATACAATTCAAAGTATGCTTTTTACTACAACTGAAAATGATTGTTCATTTTTTAATATTCTTATTTTCTGATTCTTAAGTAGTTATAATGTTTGCTACCATTATGATTACTATATACCTTAATAACCAGTTCAAGGTAAAGAAAGAACAAAGAGAAATAAAAAAACTTGTTATGCTAAACTTGAGCTGGCGTCACAAGATACACGTGCACTGGTGCACCAGCAATAGAAAGTCAGTTTCTTGCCCATGCTCAGTAGAGGACTTTTACTGCAAAAACAACATGACAGGTAGCAACAGTAGAACTTAAGTTATTATTATGGCAGCTCCATTCCCTTTTTGTAGGCAGTGGCTACACTTAGAATGTGCTGATCTTGCAAGAAAACAAGGAAATTGTTTGCTGTTCTTTAACACACTTTGTTTACTTTCATGTTTATTTGATTTAAAATATTTTTGTTTTGTTTGGGGTATTTTTTACTAAAGGGACAGTGTTTCATATCCCTTTAAGTTGCATAATATCTGCTAAATGTCATAGAACATGCCATTATTTTTTTTACCTACTTTTACTGTAATTTCCACTCTGCCCAAAGAGGTGGAGATATATTTTGCAGAATTTAGATCAGTGATCATGCAACATTCTACACAGTGATTGCATGATCAGTGCAGGAAGAAACCCATTTGTATCTTTCCCAAACTGACCACAGCAAATGAGATAAGCTAAACAATATTCATTGAGTTTTTAAAGAGGGCTTTAATGCATGTTATTTTGTTTTGGCAATGTATTGTAATTTAAAAAAATGAAAAATACCTTAGTCTTCTGGAAGATAAAGTAAATGCCAATGTAATCATAAATGTCGTGTCATAAAAGTTATATTTGAAATTCCAAATTTAAACATAGACATTATTACAATATACTTTTATTTGCCTAACTTTTTCATAGAACATGTGTTAGATAATAACATCTCTTATGCTTGAAGCCCCCTAGCATATCCAAGTAAGCCACCTACAGACATGTGACCTTTATGCACATTCCAAGTGGCAGAAATGGTGTCACCAGGACTTTGAGCAGAGATGAGTATTCTATTTGTGTGCACTTGGCTTATCTATCTGTCTGAGGATCTACATGCACAAAAAAAGTTATTTAAAGTTATCACATGATGCATATAGGTATGATTCAGATGAAAAGAACAAACCAGTTCAAGCAAAATGCCACTCAAGTGGCCTATGAATTTGGGAATCCAAAACATGGGAGGACAAGGGTGGACATATTGGCCCCTGTCCTCTCCTCTGGCTGCCCCTCATTTACCATTGCACACAAGTTCTCCTGTGCGCTCACATGCAACCCTGCCTGCGCACAGCCAATCATGCATGGGCAGACGGTGTCAATCTTCCCAATAAGAAAGATCGGGGAGATTGAAATTCTCCACCTAAGAGGTGGAGAACAGGACAGGGAAGCAGCGGTCTGATTACAGCTGCTTGATAAATCCTGACTGCGAACCTGCAGTCAAAGTGGGGAAAAGGGCTTGATAAATCAAGCCCATTGTATCAGTAAAGTGTAGCTGAGTCCTTTTTTACATAATGAGTAATGGGCTACCATCTGGATCAGATCGACACCTTTAGGTTCCCCTTGCTGACAAATGCATCATTTTATAGAATAACTGTATACGTATTTTTATCTTATGCAAATAACCCAAAGGGATAATGTATTTCTTAGGGTGATAGAGAAGTCTATAAACCATGCTTACCATGTGATGGATTAAACTCCTTCTGAAGCTTCATATTAGAATATTGCCACAGGCTATAAAATATTTAGACAACTGCAATCTAAAGTAAACTGAATCATAACGTGTCTGCCATCTTAGAAGTTAACAAGACAAAAATGTCCATTAATTAAAATGCTACAGTCTATGTGGTATACTATTACAGTGAATTTTCCATAGTACAAATGTGCAACTTGAGAGATAAAAGGTTTATGCACATAAATACTCAACCATTAAATAATTTTCAAAGAAATACCCTCTATTAAACTACATTTACAGGAAAACTGGAAAACATTTAATAAAGTGTTATCCTAAAAAACATGATCAAGTAATCAAGCAAAGGTTTTGAGTTACATTGCACATTACCACTCTAGAGAATTTAACAAAATTAAATTTTGTAATGTTAGACGCTATTATCTGATGTCCAAGAGTATAAATAACATTAATATACATTTGAATAATACTGGGTGTAATCTTGATAAATCAAAACACCTTTCACATGAATATTTAAAGGGATTGTAATTTCCTCACTTTTATGTTAGTTTTGTCGCTCTGTGTCAAACAACTTTCAAAATATTATTTATCTATATGGTTCTCAAAAGGGATAAAGGCATAGAAAAATGATTACATAGTATCCCTCTTAGAGGGGAGGGCCTAACTAGGATTTAGCACAGAATTTTAGCATAGGAATTATGAGAAAAAAGTAAACAGTAGAAGTTCCAGTTCTGGACACAACATAATATGCTTGGTCTCTCACACAAAGATTTACTTTTATGGTGTAAGCTAATGGTTGGATGAGAGGCCTGGCTATGGAGCAAGAGTACAATTAGTTGCCCTGGGTTAGGCCTACATCTATATATAAAACTAGGGATTCTGGGCTAAAGGGAAAAACTGGAGCCTCTAGTTTGTTGCTGTAATTATAAGGTTAGCTTAGCCCTAGAGGTCGGTCTGCTGGGTGACTGTGATTAATCCCAGACTGCTCCTGCTGCACTAACTGGAGTGCTCCCTAGATTGTGAGTTAATATTGATACCACTAGAATATATCTACCCCGCTGAACAAACAATATTGGGCCATGTGGCGCATCTGTCTCTTTTATGTTTTGTAGATCATCTTCTTGGGATCCCGGCCGGATTCTCTACAGATTGCTGCCTCTATAATATCTGTTCTCCACACAGTGACTTTCCACTAAGTAATCTGAACTGTTACAACTAATATCAAGTGTCGCTCACTTGTTGAATAAAGTGTTACACTATATGTTGTGGCATTATATCTCATTATTTATTATTTAATACATTTTTTTATGATATTCATTTTTTCTATTGTATCTGACATTTGATTGTTCTGATCTGATTGCTAGAAATCTGTATATAATAGGATTACACCTTACCACTGTTACAATTGCAATTTAGGGCGCCCCCTACTCTTATAGAATAAAGGTTAGCTTAGTAGCCAGAATAGACTAACAGTAGAAAACAGCACTCGGCATATCATTTTAAAGGGACATTAAAATATTTTACATAAATTATTATTTTCAGAAAAAAACTACTAATTAAAGAAGATCTTTGTGCAAAATGTTTTGAAAACATTTTAAACTGTCAATTTTGTTAGCAAACTTTTCTATTTTTCCCCCGCAGGCCGGAGGTGAGGCATTAACCCTTGAAAAACTTGTTTATGTTTATTTTATGATCTTTGCTGTGGCCAGATATAGCCAATTAATAAGCTGAATATTGTAAATTCAGGGTTCTCTATCTTACAAGATCCACTCAATTTTTCCAGGTGGAGTGAAAACAACGCAAAGTTAACTGGGATGTTGGTGGCCTGGTATAATAAATTTATCCCGGGCTGAAAACACTTTGGACCAGATTACAAGTGTAGTGGTATTTAACGCTCCAGCTTGAGTATTAATTCCACTAGAATTAAGCTTTTTGAGCACATCGGGTAGTGCTCGTATTGCAAGTTAAAAGTAAACAGTTTTTGCTCATGCAATAACCGACACATGTAAAAAGCCGAACTTAGAATATATAGCTTGTGCAATAACCTACTCCCCCATAGAAGTCAATGGAGCAAAAAAATGTGGGGGGAAAAACACCCTACTCATGCGCAAACTCTATCGCAGATTCATAAGTGTGCTTACCTGACATGAAAATATTAATACTTCACATTCCAATGTTCTTCACATACAAGAATATGTTCTATGTATATATATATATATATATATATATATATATATATATACAGGTGGCCCTCGGTTTACGCCGGTTCAATTTGCGCCTTTTCAGAATAACAACCTTTTTTTTCAGTCATGTGACTGCTATTGAAAAGCATTGGAAAGCAGTGCACTAATTAAAATAGCCAGTAGGTGGAGCTGTCTGCTTGTTTTGCAGCAAAGTTGTGCAACTTAACAGACTGAAATTGATCTGTGTACACAGAGCAGACATTAGCTATCGAGCAACAAGATTTAGCAGCCACATCCCTATTATCTTCCTGTCCAACTGCTTGAGGTGAGGGTGCCTAACTGCTTATTAATCACTGCAGATTGAAATGGATAAAATAGGTGCAGAGTCAGACCCAATATTATCTAACATGCTAACAATGCACAGAACTGATTGCAGAAAAATGCAAGTAAAAAAACGTTTTTGTTCATTAAACTTAGTTTGATGATGATGCAGTCTGTTGTGTGATTATTTAATTAGGTCATGTTAGCAAATGTTTTTGTTCATTAAACTTAGTTTAATGATGATACAATCTATATTATTAGGTTTATAATGCTGTTTAGCATTTAAAGTCTTCATTTCAAAGCTTTAAAAATAATGTATTAGGTGTTATTTATGACAATTTTGAGAGGGGCCTGGAACCTAACTCCCTCACTTCCCATTGACTTACATTATAAACTGGGTTTCAATTTACAACGGTTTTGATTTACAACCATTCCTCCTGGAACCTAACCCTGGCGTAAACTGAGGGCTACCTGTATATATATATATATATATATATATATATATATATATATATATATATATATATATATATATAGACAAAAAATTATCAGAGGGGACGCAACTGCTGTTCAAGAGCTATTATGTGAAATTACAAACTGACAATAACACTCCTAGTTTTGTCAGCATAAGAATTGTGGTGGTGCAGACCCTTAAAAAATGTTTATTATGGTTTAGAAAAGGGAGAAATGACTAGGAGTGTAATCCTAGTTGTAAAAAGACAGGGATTTCAGCACTCTTTTTGAAAAAATAAAGCTCATTAGACCACAGTACGTATTTAAACAGTGAATTTTTAATCCAATTGTGAACAGGGAAATCTTCCAACTGTATGCACACCACTCCCCAGATGAGAAAGATACAATACACTGTATCACATTCGTTGTAGGAAGTTAATAAGGAAACAAAAGTTACTTATATACATACTAGAGTTTGTATTCAAAACCTGACTGGTCAGGGGTACACAGCTTGTACAAAGAAAAAAGGCAGCCAAAACTTAGTAGGATTAATATGTGATACCTTTATAGAACCTCTACACCCTGCTGCACACAGAACCCCTTGTGAAGAGGTATATCCTGGGCAGGTATGAGAAAATGGGATCCAAGAGGTCAAATAGGGATACCATAAACAGAAGCAAGTCACAGCTTATTGTCACAATATGGTATACAGTGAATAGCGATTTTTTATATAATCAAGAAATAAAGCCTTATTCTTAGACTCACTACACCCAACTGCTCACAGTACTCCAAACGAGGAGAGTATAATACTGGGCAGTACATAAAATGGTAATTGTTACCAGGATCTAAGTGGTCTCTAAGTTAGGCTTTCTTGAATTTAACAATATGCATGTAGAACGACATTTATAAGCAATAATAATAACAGACAGTATGTGCCATTTTAGTGCTTTTTTGTTAGCTATTCATGCAGAGCTTGCAGTAGGAAAAGTAAGCAAAATAGAGGGTTATAGCATAAAGCACAGTAGGTGGTATTTCCTCAGTATTGCTGGGATCCTGAAATGCTGACAAGTGAGGCTGCGTGCAAAGAAGATTGTAGCAAGCAAGAAGAAAAGGAGTTCACAGTGTTGTTACTACGAGGCCAGCATAACATATAAGTAACAATGTTGCTATCCTCGGCAATGGTTATAACAGTACCCAGAACGTTCTTTGTAAGTATATTGCTCACGGACCAACTAGACATGCAAGTTTTCACAAGTAAAGGGCAATTGTATCCGTAATTGTGTGTGACCGTGATACAGTCCATATTAGTGAACCATGATAGAACATATACGACCTTGCTATTTCATTCAGACATATTGCTGTGGCAAGATGCGTCCTCGTAACTTATTTGATCCTCAAGTTACATTTGTTGCGCTTCTGTATTCACCGCAGGTATCATCAACCATGCGGTCTGGAGGCTGTGTTAGTAGCGTGCACCACGTAGGCCGGTCGGCTTAGCCAATGCATGTCTAGTTGGTCCGTGAGCAATATACTTACAAAGAACGTTCTGGGTACTGTTATAACCATTGCCGAGGATAGCAACATTGTTACTTATATGTTATGCTGGCCTCGTAGTAACAACACTGTGAACTCCTTTTCTTCTTGCTTGCTACAAGCTTCTTTGCATGCAGCCTCACTTGTCAGCATTTCAGGATCCCAGCAATACTGAGGAAATACCACCTACTGTGCTTTATGCTATAACCCTCTATTTTGCTTACTTTTCCTACTGCAAGCTCTGCATGAATAGCTAACAAAAAAGCACTAAAATGGCACATACTGTCTGTTATTATTGCTTATAAATGTCGTTCTACATGCATATTGTTAAATTCAAGAAAGCCTAACTTAGAGACCACTTAGATCCTGGTAACAATTACCATTTTATGTACTGCCCAGTATTATACTCTCCTCGTTTGGAGTACTGTGAGCAGTTGGGTGTAGTGAGTCTAAGAATAAGGCTTTATTTCTTGATTATATAAAAAATCGCTATTCACTGTATACCATATTGTGACAATAAGCTGTGACTTGCTTCTGTTTATGGTACCCCTATTTGACCTCTTGGATCCCATTTTCTCATACCTGCCCAGGATATACCTCTTCACAAGGGGTTCTGTGTGCAGCAGGGTGTAGAGGTTCTATAAAGGTATCACATATTAATCCTACTAAGTTTTGGCTGCCTTTTTTCTTTGTACAAGCTGTGTACCCCTGACCGGTCAGGTTTTGAATACAAACTCTAGTATGTATATAAGTAACTTTTGTTTCCTTATTAACTTCCTACAACGAATGTGATACAGTGTATTGTATCTTTCTCATCTGGGGAGTGGTGTGCATACAGTTGGAAGATTTCCCTGTTCACAACTGGATTAAAAATTCACTGTTTAAATACGCACTGTGGTCTAATGAGCTTTATTTTTTCAAAAAGAGTGCTGAAATCCCTGTCTTTTTACAACTAGGATTACACTCCTAGTCATTTCTCCCTTTTCTAAACCATAATATATATATATATATATATATATATATATATATATATATATATATATATATATATATATAGGAATATCTATTTAGAAATACATAGAGCACATTCTATGTGAAATGTGAAATATTTACAGTAAGTACACACTATAAAACTTTATTAAAAATGAATATTGTGTAAATTTGTTTTTACATGTTTTTAGCTACTTAAAGGGACATAAAACAAGTTGGGATAGAGACAATATATAATTATATGTACTTTAATTACTTTACCTTCAAATTTATACTGCAGTGTCTTGCCATTAACCCTTTAATATAAGTTTCTGAATTTTAAAGCTCTAACTCCCCCCACACATTTCCTTCTATGGCTGTTTCTATATCTATTGTTGTTTTGGTAGAAGGCAAAAGTGCACAGTGATTATCTGCTGGACAGGGCCGCCATCAGGGAGTGACAGGGGTGACTCCTGTCAGGGGCCAATGAGCCAGGGGGGCCCCATGAGGCAAGAACTAAAAAAAAAAAAAAATTAAATTTTGGCAGCCACCAGTGGGTACTACAGCAGAGTGTTAATTGAGCATGGGAAATGTTATTACAAGGAGTAAAGTATTAGCATTTGAGAGGATTTCTTAGTGTGCACTAAACCACTATGCTCAGTTTGAGACAGACTTGGCACTTTGTACAGTGTGTGCCTGAGTCAGACGGCAGATCACTTTCATTTGAAGAGGAGGTAGGACTTACTTAGCAAATGTTTTTTTATTTCTTTGTGCAATTTTGTATTGTAACTTCAGTGTGGTAGTAGTTGTATGGTGGGGCTAGGGGTCCATAAAAAAACATTTTTTTAGCAGCAGTGTATTTATGATTATTTGACAATGCTGTAGAAATTCTATATTTAAAACCATGCAGAAATGTTTCCTCCTCAATACACAAATGATAGATGTCCTTTTGGCAGATATGCATTATATATATATATATATTAATTAATATATATATTACATTCGAGTTTACTGCCCCTTTATTCAAGGACTTTCCAGAATGAAGGAGGCATTTTATCTAAGATTTTTACATCTGCATAAAATTTTATACTCTCAAACTAAGGCCTAGATTTAGAGTTCGGCGGTAAAAGGGCTGTTAACGCTCCGCGGGTTTTTTTCTGGCCGCACCATAAATTTAACTCTGGTATCGAGAGTTCAAACAAATGCTGCGTTAGGCTCCAAAAAAGGAGCGTAGAGCATTTTTACCGCAAATGCAACTCTCGATACCAGAGCTGCTTACGGACGCGGCCGGCATCAAAAACGTGCTCGTGCACGATTCTCCCATAGGAAACAATGGGGCTGTTTGAGCTGAAAAAAAACCTAACACCTGCAAAAAAAGCAGCGTTCAGCTCCTAACGCAGCCCCATTGTTTCCTATGGGGAAACACTTCCTACGTCTGCACCTAACACTCTAACATGTACCCCGAGTCTAAACACCCCTAGCCTTACACTTATTAACCCCTAATCTGCCGCCCACGCTATCGCTGACCCCTGCATTACACTTTTAACCCCTAATCTGCCGCTCCGTAAAACGCCGCCACCTACGTTATCCCTATGTACCCCTAATCTGCTGCCCTAACATCGCCGACCCCTATGTTATATTTATTAACCCCTAATCTGCCCCCCACAACGTCGCCGACACCTACCTACACTTATTAACCCCTAATCTGCCGAGCGGACCTGAGCGCTACTATAATAAAGTTATTAACCCCTAATCCGCCTCACTAACCCTATCATAAATAGTATTAACCCCTAATTTGCCCTCCCTAACATCGCCGACACCTACCTTCAATTATTAACCCCTAAACTTCCGATCGGAGCTCACCGCTATTCTAATAAATGGATTAACCCCTAAAGCTAAGTCTAACCCTAACACTAACACCCCCCTAAGTTAAATATAATTTTTATCTAACGAAATAAATTAACTCTTATTAAATAACTTATTCCTATTTAAAGCTAAATACTTACCTGTAAAATAAATCCTAATATAGCTACAATATAAATTATAATTATATTATAGCTATTTTAGGATTAATATTTATTTTACAGGCAACTTTGTAATTATTTTAACCAGGTACAATAGCTATTAAATAGTTAAGAACTATTTAATAGTTACCTAGTTAAAATAATAACAAATTTACCTGTAAAATAAATCCTAACCTAAGTTATAATTAAACCTAACACTACCCTATCAATAAAATAATTAAATAAACTACCTACAATTACCTACAATTAACCTAACACTACACTATCAATAAATTAATTAAACACAATTCCTACAAATAAATACAATTAAATAAACTAGCTAAAGTACAAAAAATAAAAAAGAACTAAGTTACAGAAAATAAAAAAATATTTACAAACATAAGAAAAATATTACAACAATTTTAAACTAATTACACCTACTCTAAGCCCCCTAATAAAATAACAAAGCCCCCCAAAATAAAAAATTCCCTACCCTATTCTAAATTAAAAAGGTTACAAGCTCTTTTACCTTACCAGCCCTGAACAGGGCCCTTTGCGGGGCATGCCCCAAGAATTTCAGCTCTTTTGCCTGTAAAAGAATAAATACAATACCCCCCCCCCCAACATTACAACCCACCACCCACATACCCCTAATCTAACCCAAACCCCCCTTAAATAAACCTAACACTAAGCCCCTGAAGATCTTCCTACCTTGTCTTCACCATCCAGGTATCACCGATCCGTCCTGGCTCCAAGATCTTCATCCAACCCAAGCGGGGGTTGGCGATCCATAATCCGGTGCTCCAAAGTCTTCCTCCTATCCGGCAAGAAGAGGACATCCGGACCGGCAAACATCTTCTCCAAGCGGCATCTTCGATCTTCTTCCATCCGGTGCGGAGCGGGTCCATCTTGAAGCAGGCGACGCGGATCCATCCTCTTCTTCCGATGTCTCCCGACTAATGACGGTTCCTTTAAGGGACGTCATCCAAGATGGCGTCCCTCGAATTCCGATTGGCTGATAGGATTCTATCAGCCAATCGGAATTAAGGTAGGAATTTTCTGATTGGCTGATGGAATCAGCCAATCAGAATCAAGTTCAATCCGATTGGCCGATCCCATCAGCCAATCAGATTGAGCTCGCATTCTATTGGCTGATCGGAACAGCCAATAGAATGCGAGCTCAATCTGATTGGCTGATTGGATCAGCCAATCGGATTGAACTTGATTCTGATTGGCTGATTCCATCAGCCAATCAGAAAATTCCTACCTTAATTCCGATTGGCTGATAGAATCCTATCAGCCAATCGGAGTTCGAGGGACGCCATCTTGGATGACGTCCCTTAAAGGAACAGTCATTCGTCGTTCAGTCGTCGGTCCGGATGGATGTTCCGCGCTGGATGTCTTCAGGATCCTGCCGCTTCGCTCCAGATGGAAGAAGATCGAAGATGCCGCCTGGATGATGACTTCAATCGGATGGAAGATCCTCTTCTGCCCCGCTTGGATGAAGACTTTGACCGGATCATGGACCTCTTCAGCCCCCGTTTGGGCTTGGATCAGGACATCGGAGGAGCTCTTCAGGACGGATCGGTGAACCTGGTATGGTGAAGACAAGGTAGGAAGATCTTCAGGGGCTTAGTGTTAGGTTTATTTAAGGGGGGTTTGGGTTAGATTAGGGGTATGTGGGTGGTGGGTTGTAATGTTGGGGGGGGGGTATTGTATGTGTTTTTTTTACAGGCAAAAGAGCTGAAATTCTTGGGGCATGCCCCGCAAAGGGCCCTGTTCAGGGCTGGTAAGGTAAAAGAGCTTGTAACTTTTTTAATTTAGAATAGGGTAGGGAATTTTTTATTTTGGGGGGCTTTGTTATTTTATTAGGGGGCTTAGAGTAGGTGTAATTAGTTTAAAATTGTTGTAATATTTTTATTATGTTTGTAAATATTTTTTTATTTTCTGTAACTTAGATCTTTTTTATTTTTTGTACTTTAGCTAGTTTATTTAATTGTATTTATTTGTAGGAATTGTGTTTAATTAATTTATTGATAGTGTAGTGTTAGGTTAATTGTAGGTAATTGTAGGTAGTTTATTTAATTATTTTATTGATAGGGTAGTGTTAGGTTTAATTATAACTTAGGTTAGGATTTATTTTACAGGTAAATTTGTTATTATTTTAACTAGGTAACTATTAAATAGTTATTAACTATTTAATAGCTATTGTACCTGGTTAAAATAATAACAAAGTTGCCTGTAAAATAAATATTAATCCTAAAATAGCTATAATATAATTATAATTTATATTGTAGCTATATTAGGATTTATTTTACAGGTAAGTATTTAGCTTTAAATAGGAATCATTTATTTAATAAGAGTTAATTTATTTCGTTAGATTTAAATTATATTTAACTTAGGGGGGTGTTAGTGTTAGGGTTAGACTTAGCTTTAGGGGTTAATACATTTATTAGAATAGCGGTGAGCTCCGGTCGGCAGATTAGGGGTTAATAAGTGTAGGCAAGTGTCGGCGACGTTGAGGGGGGCAGATTAGGGGTTAATAAATATAATATAGGGGTCGGCGATGTTAGGGGCAGCAGATTAGGGGTACATAGGGATAACGTAGGTGGCGGCGATTTGCGGTCGGAAGATTAGGGGTTAATTATTTTAAGTAGCTGGCGGCGACGTTGTGGGGGGCAAGTTAGGGGTTAATAAATGTAATACAGGGGTCGGCGGGGTTAGGGGCAGCAGATTATGGGTACATAAATATAACGTAGGTGGCGGTCGGCAGATTAGGGGTTAAAAATTTTAATCGAGTGGCGGCGGTGTGGGGGGAGCTCGGTTTAGGGGTACATAGGTAGTTTATGGGTGTTAGTGTACTTTAGGGTACAGTAGTTAAGAGCTTTATAAACCGGCGTTAGCCAGAAAGCTCTTAACTCCTGCTATTTTCAGGCGGCTGGAATTTTGTCGTTAGAGCTCTAACGCTCACTGCAGAAACGACTCTAAATACCGGCGTTAGAAAGATCCCATTGAAAAGATAGGCTACGCAAATGGCGTAGGGGGATCTGCGGTATGGAAAAGTCGCGGCTGAAAAGTGAGCGTTAGACCCTTTAATCACTGACTCCAAATACCAGCGGGCGCCCAAAACCAGCGTTAGGAGCCTCTAACGCTGGTTTTGACGGCTACCGCCGAACTCTAAATCTAGGCCTAAGATTGCTCAGTGTTTGAAATGAGACAGGTTAACTTAAAACTGTTCAGTTTACACTACAGCTGACTTAGTTTTGAAATACATACCAACAAGCCTAAATCCTGCATTTAACCAGATCTAATGGTATAAGTACCACAGCTTATGGTCCCACCAAGACCATATAGAGTACAGCATTTTCAAAATCCATAAGTACAGCTGACAGATGGGAAAATTTGTACACTATATTTGAAGTGGTGCTCTTGGTTGGGGAAAATGGGAAAAAACAAACAAACATATGTCAACCTTTTAAAGGTACTTTTCTTCATCTAGCCATCTACCCAGCTCATTAATGTACAATTTTGAATTCAGAGAATTATTTTTGTTTGCACATTTACAAATATGATTCTTTAAAAAGTGATCTCTTAATTTCTGATTTTTTTTTATCATGCATGTCACACACTGTTGATTTAGGGGATGCAAGGTGCATAAATGTTTCCTCCTGTGAGTGTTTCTGTGGGTGTATGTGTTTATGTCTTTGTGCTTTGGTTTGTGTCTCTATGTGTATGTATTTTTTATCTGTGGGTCTCTCTGTGAGGGTGGGTGTGTATGTCTTTGTGCATTTTCTGTGGATGTCTGTGAGGGTGTGTGCATATGTCTTTGAGCTTTTTCTATGGGTGTTTCTGTGAGGGTGTTTGTGTGTATGTATTTATGTATGTCTGTGTTTTCTGTGGATGTCTCAGTGAGGGTTTGTGTATGTATGTCTTTCTGTGTTTTTCATGTGGTTGTCTCTGTGTGTGTGTGTGTATGTCTTTGTGTGTTTTCTGTGGGTGTCTCTGTGTGTGTATGTGTGTGTATATGTATTTGTGTGTTTTCTGAGGCTGTCTCTGTCGGTGTTTCCTTGGGTGTATGTGCAAGTTTGAGTTTGTGTGTGTGTGTCCATTGTCTGTTCCTTTTTAGGACATTTTGACCTTACTACTAATTATTCACATCTTTCTACAGACTTTGAGACAAACAAGACCTTTCCAGAAGTAACCACTCCACCATTTAACCTTTAAATTATTGTTTAGGCAGTTCAGGGCCCTTCCTTTCAGCCACTGCATGCTGTTGTCATAATTTAGTTGTCATCTTCCTTTACAAAAAGATAATCAGAACTCCATATTTTGTTTTCTAAATCTCCTTTTTTTTACAAAACTGTAGTTTACCTCATTACTTGTCAGGTCAATGTAAACAAGTGCTAAGTGTCTGTTTGGGTTTCTGTGTCTGAGTGTGTTTCTTTGCGTGTCTGCTAGAGTGTCTATATGTGAATCCTTATGTGTGTGTATGTGTGTGCGCGCGTGTGTGTGTATGTGTGTGCGCGTGTGTATATATATGTGTGTGTGTATATATGTGTATGTGTGTGTGTGTGTGTGTGTGTTTCAGTGTATGATTGTGTCTGTGTGTGTGTATGTTACTACCTTTACAACATTTCCAAGTTTAAATAGACAAGAATAAAATGCATATACGTTTTAGTCACTTGGTCAAAAATTGCACATGTCAAAGGAGAGGGGGGGGGCCTGATCAATGGTTGAGTCAGGGGCCCCAAAATTTCTAGTGGCGGCCCTGCTGCTGGAGCATGCCTAGAAGCTGTGAACTCAGTTGAAATACAATGCCTGTGTCTAAACACTGATATGGGGGGTGGAGCATAGTGTTCCAGACAGCATGGTATTTTTGCTTATCTTTGAAAATTCTTTTAAAATACTTGCAGCAATTTTTAAACAATTTTTTTATGCAAACTATTTTTAATTAATTAGCCCTTTAAGGATATGCATATAGTTTAACCTGTTTTATGGCACTTTAACTGCAAAGGGCTCCAATGCACAGTGTATATATATATATATATATATATATATATATATATATCTTATGTGTGTACTTATGTATATCTTTTAAATTTTAGAAGAGAAAAAGAACAGAGTCATTATTATGGCACACTTGGGGGGATTGTCATCTCATATATGTAGGGTAAGTGAGTTCATTGTGTAGAAAAATGAAATTATTTAAAACTTAAAGTTTATTATATACATTAATAAAATAATCCCAGTGTTGTGGACCATGCCACTTTTAATAAAAATGTTTCATCAAGTTGTATTATAAACGAAAAGAAAATTACTATGAAAAGAAAAAAATATAAGTATAAAATAAAATAGCACTGTATGCTCTCTAGTAAAGGAGCAACCTCCTATAAGTCACAAAATTAAGAAAAATTGTCTTATAAGAGGAAATAACTACAACTTTGCTGTAAATTCTATGTAAGCGTAACTGCAGCGGGCTCAGAGGTTAAATGTGGAAGATGTGACTATTACTAGGTATATGTCAGATTTGCCTGTGGTCTATGAGTCAAAAAGTATCGGTCGCCACACTCCCCTTTATCGCCATCTCCACTGCACAGTAACACCTATGTGGGTGCCCAAAGTTTAGGCCAACAAATTACCAATAGTTATCAATTTTCCCAAGAATTAAGTTATACCCCATTTTCTATATTTAAAGACAAATTTAAAGAGAGCAACAGTGTGAACGGCCTAACGAGCGTTTCGCATATGCGCTATCGCTATCTCTGTCTACTGACTCATAAAATATCCCAAACCTCTCACAATTATGGGCATGGACAGGTCTTATAGTAGGATCTTGCAGCTTGTTAGCAACAAGGGATTTACAGCAAAGCTATGACTGCCCAGAGAGATCAGCTAACCCAAACTTCAACCTCACCCATGTGTTGGCCTGGCACTGGAGCCCTGGGCAATTGTCTGTGAGCAATAGTAAAATGGGGATAGGGTTACACCTTAGTACAATAAATTAAGGCTTGGTGAGTTTTCTGGAGTCTTGGGAACTGCTATGACTATTCTAGCATCCATTTCTGTATTACTACCTACCAGCTACTTAATCTCAGATTCCTCTTTATGACAATTACAAGACCAAATAATGTAGGATATTATGAGTCTATCTATATTCTATCCAAGTTTGGGGACATCCCTAACTTGCAGTATTTCATGTAAAACCTTTTTTAGATCAGTATTAATGTGTTTACACAGGTGGATACCTACTGGCACCTTGGGATAGATAATGGTGCTTGTAAAGTTACGGAGACTCCACTTTCTTAGATATTCTCTGTTTTAGTAATATCACTGTTTATACATATATTTCCATTTTAAGACGGAGAAGGTATAGTATTTAGCTAGATGTATGTTCAGTTGTTTGTTATTACTTTTTCCTGTTTGCCTATAATTACACCACAGGGGGATACCCTATTGATTCCTATGGTTAGCTGGAGACATATTGATGAAACATATCATTATAGTTAGCACAGAAGTTACCTCTAAGTACTTAATCCTACGCTACACCTAGGATTCTTATGGCCCTTATTACCTGAGTCATACAAAATATTTTAGACTTGACTCTTTGGCTAAGATAGCTTCTCTGCTAAACAGCTTCCTTCCCTTACTATTAATTTGATTTTTTTTACTGTTGCTGCATCATCAGTGGCCGAGACGATGTGGCAGATTATATTAGTTGTAATTGTAGAGGTGTGGAGAGCTTACTTATTATATATTATTGCTGCTCTATTGTGAAGAGAGTGGAGAGCTATCCAGCCTGAGAAGGAGTATCACAAGATAGACCCAACGCATCAGATAATTGGCTATAGTATATATAATGCTCAATGACAATTTATTCCCTACAAGTCTGTCTGAAATCTAGTCCATATAATAGTTAATAATTGGGTAGCCTGCTCTACCATATCTTGAGCTATTTAGACTCATTAATAATTAGTCCCCTTCCCCCATGTTTACCTTGCCCCATTGACCCTACCTTTCTGAAAGTACAGTAACCTCAATAAAAATATTGACAAAACAAAAAAAAGATATTCCCCATAACACATGCCTTTCAACAGTCTCTTATGAGAAACCGAGGTGGGAAGTGTGAAGGCAAAGTTAGATTAATCATAGGTTAAACTCAAAGTGGTCTAGGATTGTCAATGGTTTACATGGTGTAGAGTCTGGGCAATCTGTAGGCAACATGAAATATTACCGATCAATGGGCATTAATGGACAATTGAAGGTGCATTGTGGTGCAATTTGAGAGGAGTTTTGGAGTCCTCAGTTTTTTTAAAAATACATAAATAAAGTAGAGTAAGTGGTGTGAGGGACAGCAGGACAAATCTTCTCAATTGTATGATGACAGGAGCTCTGAAAAAGAAGAATACTATTTTGTACTAGTCCATATAGACAATGTATATACTTTTATATTTGAGATTGAAATTATTTAATCATGTTTTTGAATCAACATTTGCATTTAATATTAGGGTGATTATTATAACTTTAGGGGTTATTGACACTAAAGAGGTTGAGAGACATCAGCAGCAAATAAACTATGTTCTGAACCCAGAGAGTGTATGGCCATAATAAATAATAATATATAATATAGTAGACAATATTTTTTCATAAAATGACATTTGGATACATTCTCTATTGAAAGAGAAAAAGCATGGGAATATCCTGTTATTAAAGTGAATATTGAAACCAATAATTTCTGTTATTTTATTGTTTAAGGAGCTTAAACTCTGGTAATAATTAGTTTTTTTTAAAATTCTGTATCTATTTTCTAAGCTTCCTGCAACTTGACAAAATCTGTAATAAGTTTTTTTTTTATTTTATAATCCTATTATTTACAGAATCTGTAATTTAGATTAGGCATAGATTAAATGTGTTATAAATTATCTTTCTACACAGATGATCTTCCCTAGCGATTTGATTGGCTTCAACCCCCTATTAAAATAAAATATGAATGCCCGCTTCAGATATGCTAATTCTCAAATTTCTACAACCTAGAGTTAAAGTTTATAACAACTGAAAACAGGTGTTATGAGGAAATGGTAAATGCTGGGCATATCAGAGAGAATTGTGCCTCATTTGAAATGGCACAACGAATTACCTTTTTGTTTCCTCCATATAGATTCTCTCAAATTTGTGTTAACTATAACGAAGATGTTGATCATTACCCTATAATTGTCTTACAATTGTCTCTACTTATTGATGAAGACTGTAAAGGTACCAACTAAACTGCTATCTACTAAAAAGGATTAAAAAAAAAACTGCTGTTTCCAACTAAGCTTTAATTCAAAATACATTATTGAAGTGGAAATAAATTAATAATTACTCACATCAATTTTTAGGATTATATAATTATTTGATTTGAATTATTTAAGAAATTGCACATTCACAATTACCACTTTATCTGCTGATGATTAATTTACTGTTATAAGTTTTAACATTTTATTTCTTAGAGTATTTTAAATTTCTTCCACGCTTATAATACATGCAATTGATATTCATGGAATACAGATTTAGGTTTTTTCCCACTGAAATGCTGTTTTTGTGTAATTAGGAACATTATCTTTATTTTTTTAATATGAAGTTGGTATATTTCTAACCAGTTTCCACATGCTTATCTGATAACTTTTTGGCTATTCTTAAGGAAAGAAAGAAATTTTTCCTTATAATGATGATTAAGTAGTATTTTAATAATGCTAAGTGATTTTCCATTAATGTTTCAGAATTCATCAATGGCACATTTTAGTGTATTTTCGGTTTTGTAATTTCTTATATAACCTAAACCCCACAAACATGCAGAAAACTGTGATTGTAAAGAAATATTCTTTATCTCCATATAATATATATATATATATATTACATGCAATATAAATCCCCAAAAAATATACTGGAACTGTCTGGGTATTTGGTTCACAACAGAAATCTTTAAATTATATTGGTCCAGATTACAAGTGAAGCGCTTCTAACGCTCGAGCGTTAACTGCTCTAGAAGTAAGCTTTTATGCACTTGTTGGGTTGCACTCTTATGAGTTGAAAGTAAACTGTTTTCACTTGCGCACTAACCTAAAAGCTTAACTAAGAATATTGCATTCACATTCACGTATTCCCCCCCATAGAAGTCAATGGAGCAAAAAAAGTGGGGGAAAATCTAACACCCTACTTGTTCAAACCCGATCCCATATTCTTATGTTGCTAACCCAACATAAAAATATGAATATTTCACATTCCAATGTTCTTCACATAACAAAATATGTTCTATTTATTCATAAATTAATATATATATATATATATATATATATATATATATATATATATATATATATATATATATATACAGGGAGTGCAGAATTATTAGGCAAGTTGTATTTTTGAGGATTAATTTTATTATTGAACAACAACCATGTTCTCAATGAACCCAAAAAACTCATTAATATCAAAGCTGAATATTTTTGGAAGTAGTTTTTAGTTTGTTTTTAGTTTTAGCTATTTTAGGGGGATATCTGTGTGTGCAGGTGACTATTACTGTGCATAATTATTAGGCAACTTAACAAAAAACAAATATATACCCATTTCAATTATTTATTTTTACCAGTGAAACCAATATAACATCTCAACATTCACAAATATACATTTCTGACATTCAAAAACAAAACAAAAACAAATCAGTGACCAATATAGCCACCTTTCTTTGCAAGGACACTCAAAAGCCTGCCATCCATGGATTCTGTCAGTGTTTTGATCTGTTCACCATCAACATTGCGTGCAGCAGCAACCACAGCCTCCCAGACACTGTTCAGAGAGGTGTACTGTTTTCCCTCCTTGTAAATCTCACATTTGATGATGGACCACAGGTTCTCAATGGGGTTCAGATCAGGTGAACAAGGAGGCCATGTCATTAGATTTTCTTCTTTTATACCCTTTCTTGCCAGCCATGCTGTGGAGTACTTGGACGCGTGTGATGGAGCATTGTCCTGCATGAAAATCATGTTTTTCTTGAAGGATGCAGACTTCTTCCTGTACCACTGCTTGAAGAAGGTGTCTTCCAGAAACTGGCAGTAGGACTGGGAGTTGAGCTTGACTCCATCCTCAACCCGAAAAGGCCCCACAAGCTCATCTTTGATGATACCAGCCCAAACCAGTACTCCACCTCCACCTTGCTGGCGTCTGAGTCGGACTGGAGCTCTCTGCCCTTTACCAATCCAGCCACGGGCCCATCCATCTGGCCCAGCAAGACTCACTCTAATTTCATCAGTCCATAAAACCTTAGAAAAATCAGTCTTGAGATATTTCTTGGCCCAGTCTTGACGTTTCAGCTTGTGTGTCTTGTTCAGTGGTGGTCGTCTTTCAGCCTTTCTTACCTTGGCCATGTCTCTGAGTATTGCACACCTTGTGCTTTTGGGCACTCCAGTGATGTTGCAGCTCTGAAATATGGCCAAACTGGTGGCAAGTGGCATCTTGGCAGCTGCACGCTTGACTTTTCTCAGTTCATGGGCAGTTATTTTGCGCCTTGGTTTTTCCACACGCTTCTTGCGACCCTGTTGACTATTTTGAATGAAACGCTTGATTGTTCGATGATTACGCTTCAGAAGCTTTGCAATTTTAAGAGTGCTGCATCCCTCTGCAGGATATCTCACTATTTTTGACTTTTCTGAGCCTGTCAAGTCCTTCTTTTGACCCATTTTGCCAAAGGAAAGGAAGTTGCCTAATAATTATGCACACCTGATATAAGGTGTTGATGTCATTAGACCACACCCCTTCTCATTACAGAGATGCACATCACCTAATATGCTTAATTGGTAGTAGGCTTTCGAGCCTATACAGCTTGGAGTAAGACAACATGCATAAAGAGGATGATGTGGTCAAAATACTCATTTGCCTAATAATTCTGCACTCCCTGTATATATATCTGATGGCTTTTTTAATATATATCTGATGGCCTTTACAATATATCTTTATACCTATATATATATTTATACATGATTACATATAGGTATATACAGATATATATATAAATATAGAAACATCTATTTAGAAAATACTTCAAAGTATTCTGCTATGTGCAGAACATTGGAATGTCAAATATTTACAGTAAATACATAGCTAAAACCTTTATTAAAAATGAGTATTGCATAAATATGATTTTACATGTTTTCATCTACTTAACTGTAAAGGGCTCCAATGCACTAATATATATGTCTTTATATGTGTACATATGTATTTATGTGTTTATATGTGTATATATGTCTGTAAATACATAAATACATATATACACATATAAATACATAAACACATTTGTACACACACACGCACACATATATATATAAATGTATGTATCTTAATGTTGTTAAAGCACTTTGCTTGCTTTTTTTTCTAACACCTGCTACCTCATATTTTTGAGCCCTTATAACTTCTGCAATCATTTTTATTAGATTTTGTTTATGAGTGTAACTGTACTTCCACATATATTTTTTTATGCATTTTGTGACACTTTTTTGTTTTGCGAAACAATTATCCAGAGCTCTAAGGACACGGTAATCATTCTAGCGTAAATTGTGATTGCGCTTCAATTCATAATATGAGCGATAAGCCCGATGAGTGCAAACACCTGCAATAAACCCCTTATCGCTTGTGCTCAAACGTTTGCGATCCATTCGTAATCTGGCCCATTATTGGCAGTGGCTGTTCTAGGACACTCAAGTCAAAATTAAATGATTCTGACACAGCTTGCAAATTCAAACAACTTTCCAATTTACTTCCATTAAAAAAATGTGCACAGTTTTTTTTATATTTACACTCTTTGAGTCACCAGCTCCTACTGAGCATGTGCAAGAATTCACAGAATATATATATATATATATATATGCATTTGTGATTGGCTCATGGCTGTCACATGATACAGGAGGAGTGGAAATATACATAACTTTGAAAACTGTCAGAGAAAGATCTACTACTTATTTGAAGTTCAGACTAAGGTGGAGATTTAATAAGCAATGGACATAAGTTAAAGGGACATGAAACCCACTTTTTTCATGATTTAGAAAGAGCATGTGATTTTAAACAACTTTCTAATTTACTTCTATTATCTAATTAGCTTCATTCTCTTGATATTATTTGCTGAAAAGCATATCTAGATATGCTCAGTAGCTGCTGATTCGTAGATGCACATAGATGCCTCGTGTGATTGGCTCACACATGTGCATTGCTATTTCTTCAACAAAGGATATCTAAAGAATGAAGCAAATTAGATAATATAATTCAATTGAAATGTTATTTAAAATTCTATTCTCTACCTGAATCATGAAAGAAAATGTTTGGGTTTAGTGTCCCTTTAAGAAGCAGCAGTTATAAGAGGTGGCGGACTGCAATCTTCCCGATCCAATACGATACGATCGGGATGATTGACACCCCCTGCTAGTGGTCGATTGGCCGTGAATGTGCAGGGGGCGGCATTGCACAAGGATTTTATTACATTGAGTGGAGGTTTAGCACACAATTGGCTTAATCTTTGAACCATAGCTGGCATGAGTTTTTGCAGTGCCCCCCATGGAAGACTATTATGCGAGGGATTTAGTGCTCTCACAAAATCCAACATCCAGCTGTTAGCATGTCCAATACTATTGCTCCAGCACTAAAATATTACTTTTGTTAAAGCACAATAGTGCTAATATTGTTTAACTCCACTTGTAATCTAGCCCAAAATGTTTAATTATGTATAATAAAAAAACAACTTTGCAATGCACTTTCTTTTTTTATTTTGCTTCATTTTCCTAAAGTTTACCTCTGAAAATTCACTTCCACCAGAAAGGCTAGCGTGCAAGAGCATTAACTATAGGATCAGTAATTAATGAAATGCAGTAGCTTGTGCATTTGTTTCATTACAGGAAAACAGACATATTCATTGTTTCACAAATTTTTTTTTCGATCAAACGCACTAAATAATTTAAAGAAAGCAAACACTGATGACATTTGTCAGTATACATTTATTTTCTTTAAATTAGTTTTAAGGGTTAAATACTTGTCTCTTGCAAAACTAATACTAAATATATGGGGAACATTTACATTAGTTTTCATTAACCCCTTAATGACCGGACCATTTTTCAATTTTCTTACCCTTAATGACAATGGCTATTTTTAAATTTTTGTGGTGTTTGTGTTTAGCTGTAATTTTCCTCTTACTCATTTACTGTACCCACACATATTATATACCGTTTTTCTCGCCATTAAATGGACTTTCTAAAGATACCATTATTTTCATTATATCTTATAATTTACTAAAAAAAAAAAAAAAAGATAAAATATGAGGAAAAAATGGAAAAAAACACACTTTTTCTAACTTTGACCCATAAAATCTGTTACACATCTACAACCACCAAAAAACACCCATGCTAAATAGTTTCTAAATTTTGTCCTGAGTTTAGAAATACCCAATGTTTACACATTCTTTGCTTTTTTTGCAATTTATGGGGCAATAAATACAAGTAGCACTTTGCTATTTCCAAACCACTTTTTTTCAAAATTAGCGCTAGTTACATTGGAACCCCGATATCTGTCAGGAATACCTGAATATCCCTTGACATGTATATATTTTTTTTTAGAAGACAACCCAAAGTATTGATCTAGGCCCATTTTGGTATATTTCATGCCACCATTTCACCGCCAAATGCAATAAAAAAATAGAAAAAGTTCACTTTTTCACAAATTTTGTCACAAACTTTAGGTTTCCCACTGAAATTATTTACAAACAGCTTCTGCAATTATGGCACAAATGGTTGTAAATGCTTCTCTGGGGTCCCCTTTTTTCAGAAATAACAGACTTATATGGCTTTGGGGTTGCTTTTTGGTAATAAGAAGGCCGCTAAATGCCGCTGCGCACCACACGTGTTTTATGCCCAGGAGTGAAGGGGTTAATTAGGGAGCTTGTAGGGAGCTTGTAGGGTTAATTTTAGCTTTAGTGTAGTGTAGTAGACAACCCCAAGTATTGATCTAGGCCCATTTTGGTATATTTTATGCCACCATTTCACCGCCAAATGCGAGCAAATAAAAAAAAAACTTTACATTTTTCACAATTTTAGGTTTCTCACTGAAATAATTTACAAACAGCTTGTACTATTATGGCAGAAATTGTTGTAAAAGCTTCTCTGGGATCCCCTTTGTTCAGAAATAGCAGACTTATATGGCTTTGGCGTTGCTTTTTGGTAATTAGAAGGCCGCTAAATGCTGCTGCGCACCACACGTGAATTATGCCCAGCAGTGAAGGGGTTAAATTAGGTAGCTTGTAGGGAGCTTGCAGGGTTAATTTTAGAGATCAGCCTCCCTGCTGACACATCCCACCCCCTGATCCCTCCCAAACAGCTCTCTTCCCTCCCCCCACCCCACAATTGTTACCGCCATCTTAAGTACTGGCAGAAAGTCTGCCAGTACTAAATAAGAGTTTTTTGTTTTTGTTTTAAATAAAAATAATAAAATATTTTAGCTGGGATGGACCCCTGCCTTAGCCCCAACCTCCCTGATCCCCCCTCCAGCTCTCTAACCCTCTCCCCTACCTAATTATCTGCCAGTACCCACTTTGGCCCCAAAAAACAAAGTATTTTTATTTTATTTTTTAATTAACTCTTTCTGTAGTGTAGCAGCCCCTCCACAATACCCCCACCCCCCTCCCCCTCCCAGATCCATTTATTTTTTTAAAAAAAAAATTTACCTTTCCCTGGCTTTCTGCCCTCATTGGTGTCAGTGTGGTTAATGTGCGTGCGTGCACGTGTACATGTGCACGCATCGTGCACATGCGCCTCGTGCACACGCCCCCGTGCACGCGCACTATGTTCGCACGCACGCGCATCTCGTGCACGCGCACGCACGCTCCCTCCCACCCGGACAACGGCACCATCACTACCGGTGCAGAGAGGGCCACAGAGTGGCTCTCTCTGCATCGGAAGCTTGTAAAGGGGTATTGCAGGATGCCTCCATATCGAGGCATCACTGCAATACCCTCAGAGCTGCAGGAAGCGATTGTGATCACTTCTAGCACTCTGTTAGATAACTGACGTACTAGGTACGTCTATTGTCATTAACTGTTAGTTTTTGCATGACGTACCTGGTACGTCAGTTGTCATTAAGGGGTTAAACAAATGTAAATGTTCATTGGCTACAGGTGAAAAAGTTACCTCTACTGACCCTTCTTCACAGAGCCCACGGCCTGTTGATAGGAGGCTTAGCGTAGAGTAACCAAGAACCTGCGTTAAAGGAGGAGGTCCGGAGCTCTGTGAAGAGCGGTTCTCCAGTGCACTTGAGTTAAGTATAAGGCTACAAGTTAACTTTTCCACCTGTAGCAAACGAACGTTTAAATTCAAACTAATATAAATGTTCCCAAATATTCAATATTCGTTTTGTATTAAACAAAATGAATACTAAATAGTGTAGCAGATGAATATTAAAAAAAAAAACATTTTTTTCCAAATATTAATTTCAAAAGATTCCTACGACACCATTTTTTTTACTGCTGCACATGTATAATACGTAGTTATGTCAATTATTATACATATAGAAAGAACAAACAAAAATATGATACTAGACAGGATTAATATTTTCTCACATTAGACAAAAATGGAAAATATTTAAACCTGGGCTTAAAATTGCAGATGGGTTCCAAAAATGACTTGAATCCTGAGGACATACCGGTATCTAACTATTGACAGACAGTTACACATTATTTCTATAGATGCTCATGTGCATTTAAAGCACTGGTAATACAAGTGCTTTAAACATGAAATTCATGCCTGAAAGAGTTTACAATCTTATGATCAGTCATATGATTCATGTCTGCAAGGTGCTACATAAATATAAGGCATTTGGAGGATATCTATTATGTCCCCATGTTTGTAATAAAAGTTACTTTTTTTATAAAAAAAATATATAAGGGGTTGTAAAAATAATAATTGGAATGCCAACAAGCACCTGGCTAGCTTTCCGTATTTTATATTCAGCTGTTCAGATACACTGTCATGCAATAGGATTTTAATTATTTTCCATCCAAATATAAGGTAGGGATGAGCCAATGTCTGCATTTCTTATGTTGTAACAACCCCATCAATACATAACAGACATTTGTTCATTTTAAAACTGCTGCTTATGGTATATTGGGGCTGTGGCTGTGCAGCACGCAAGCTTGAATAGATCGTGCTGTAGGTAAAGAAGTGGAAACTGGCTGTAGATCAAAGGTTATCGTCATTCCTCTCTTTTCTTAGCTGTTATTATCCAGCCTAAGTTTGCTCTGTTTTGCTGGAGAAGGAGTGAACTTAAATATGAGATTTGGGATTTATCTGTTTTTCAGCCAATGTGTAATTTGAACCATTTGGCGGTGAGTCTGCATAAGTCAGAATTACAGTTCTTCAATGGCAAGGTATTGCTGTTATTTAAATGCAAGTCTTTCACCCCTGGGGTTTTGATCGCAAATCTGGTTTAAGTCACTAGTGAAATGAGTTTTGTAGTTTAAGTCCCCAGTGAATATTTAAATACATTAAACACACAACATTCTACAATTTTGGCACTCTAATATTGAGCACTTGTGATCAAGGAAGGTCTTTCTTAGGTCATAATGAATAGACAGATCAAACTCAAGTGCATGTGTATAAATATATATATATATATATATATATATATACATATACAGTGTATGTATATATATATATATATACATATACAGTGTGTGTATATATATATATATATATATATATATGTATATATATATATATATATATATATATGTATATATATATATATATATATATATATGTATGTATATATATATATATACACACACACACACACACACATATGACTGTTGAGTTTAAATTTTCTTTTTATTATGACCTTATAAAGACCTTCTTTGATCATTTCACCCCTGGGGTTTGGATCACTAATCTGGTTTAAGTCTCTAGTGAAATTAGTTTTGTAATTTAAGTCCCTGGTGAACATTTAACTACATTAAACACACAACATTGTACAATTTTAGCACTGTTATCTTGATTACTTGTGTATATGTGTGGCTTTATATACTGTATATATATATATATATATATATATATATATATATATATATATATATATATATATTGTATATCTAAATATATATATATATATATAAAATTGTAGAGTTCATGTATAATGTGGAAAATTTAATGGCTGATTACATTAATGTGTGTTTATTTTCATAACTGGCAAACACTGTAAAGTGTTTTTTTTAATAAATATATGCAATTGTCACTTTTGTTCATTGATTTTTCTAAGAAATTGAGACTTTTAAAAGTTTTTAAATTGTAGACTCTCATTTTAATATTTAAATTGTAATATTTAATAATGTAATATTTTAATCAACTAAATCCTTAAATAGTGATTGTGTAAATTTTATGAAGACTTGAGTAAGACAATTTAGTGAAATATTACTGTCTGGCTGTCTTTTGGTTTATCTATCTATCTATCTATCTATCTATCTATCTTTCTACTTATCTATCTATCATCTATCTATCTATCTATCTATCTATTTTTATGAACACAGACTATTTTTATTCTGTAGATTACAGTGAAAAACAAACAAACAGACATTATAAACAAAACTTATATGGACCTATAAAATTATTACATTTTAAAATACTTTTATTACAAAAATGAAACATATTTGGTACATTGTAAAAGCGATTTTAAAACTAAACTCGTTCATTACCGCGTGGGCCTTTTTTATAGTTGTGTGATTGTAGTGGCTAAAAAAAACCAAGAAGAAATAGTAGAATGTTTAAAAAAATGCGCTATTGTAAAATTAAAAAAATGTGCACCTACCATAATATCATGTATACTTGTTCCTAGAAAGAAAAAAAAAATAACAAAACTTTAAAACACATTTATTTAAAAAAAAAAATACTTAAAATACACAACATACTATTTTAAAAGTGTAATGCATATACGGTATATTTAAAACATATCATATACACACGCACAATATACCTCCCCAGGTCATTTAGGTGTATTTTAGGGTCTTAATTACACGGACACTAAACACCAAGGTCCAGATTACAAGTGGATCGCTATTTAACGCTTCTGCCTGGGCGTTAACTGAGATAGAATTAAGCTTTTTGCATGAGTCGGGTTGCGCTCGTATTACAAGTTGAACGCAATGCTGTTTTCGCTTGCGCAATAAACCTGACACGACTAAAAAGTGAACTCAGAAAATCGCACATGCATTAATCTATTGCCCCTTAGAAGTCAATAGAGCAAGAAAAGGAGAAAAAAGCCTAACATCCAACTCGAGCACCAACACAATCACATATTCTCACTAACCAGATATTTATACCTACATACTGTGTGTATATATACAGGGAGTGCAGAATTATTAGGCAAGTTGTATTTTTGAGGATTAATTTTATTATTGAACAACAACCATGTTCTCAATGAACCCAAAAAACTCATTAATATCAAAGCTGAATAGTTTTGGAAGTAGTTTTTAGTTTGTTTTTAGTTATAGCTATTTTAGGGGGATATCTGTGTGTGCAGGTGACTATTACTGTGCATAATTATTAGGCAACTTAACAAAAAACAAATATATACCCATTTCAATTATTTATTTTTACCAGTGAAACCAATATAACATCTCAACATTCACAAATATACATTTCTGACATTCAAAAACAAAACAAAAACAAATCAGTGACCAACATAGCCACCTTTCTTTGCAAGGACACTCAAAAGCCTGCCATCCATGGATTCTGTCAGTGTTTTGATCTGTTCACCATCAACATTGCGTGCAGCAGCAACCACAGCCTCCCAGACACTGTTCAGAGAGATGTACTGTTTTCCCTCCTTGTAAATCTCACATTTGATGATGGACCACAGGTTCTCAATGGGGTTCAGATCAGGTGAACAAGGAGGCCATGTCATTAGATTTTCTTCTTTTATACCCTTTATTGCCAGCCACGCTGTTGAGTACTTGGACGCGTGTGATGGAGCATTGTCCTGCATGAAAATCATGTTTTTCTTGAAGGATGCAGACTTCTTCCTGTACCACTACTTGAAGAAGGTGTCTTCCAGAAACTGGCAGTAGGACTGGGAGTTGAGCTTGACTCCATCCTCAACCCCACAAGCTCATCTTTGATGATACCAGCCCAAACCAGTACTCCACCTCCACCTTGCTGGCGTCTGAGTCGGACTGGAGCTCTCTGCCCTTTACCAATCCAGCCACGGGCCCATCCATCTGGCCCATCAAGACTCACTCTCATTTCATCAGTCCATAAAACCTTAGAAAAATCAGTCTTGAGATATTTCTTGGCCCAGTCTTGACGTTTCAGCTTGTGTGTCTTGTTCAGTGGTGGTCGTCTTTCAGCCTTTCTTACCTTGGCCATGTCTCTGAGTATTGCACACCTTGTGCTTTTGGGCACTCCAGTGATGTTGCAGCTCTGAAATATGGCCAAACTGGTGGCAAGTGGCATCTTGGCAGGTGCACGCTTGACTTTTCTCAGTTCATGGGCAGTTATTTTGCGCCTTGGTTTTTCCACACGCTTCTTGCGACCCTGTTGACTATTTTGAATGAAACGCTTGATTGTTCGATGATCACGCTTCAGAAGCTTTGCAATTTTAAGAGTGCTGCATCCCTCTGCAAGATATCTCACTATTTTTTACTTTTCTGAGCCTGTCAAGTCCTTCTTTTGACCCATTTTGCCAAAGGAAAGGAAGTTGCCTAATAATTATGCATACCTGATATAGGGTGTTGATGTCATTAGACCACACCCCTTCTCATTACAGAGATGCACATCACCTAATATGCTTAATTGGTAGTAGGCTTTCGAGCCTATACAGCTTGGAGTAAGACAACATGCATAAAGAGGATGATGTGGTCAAAATACTCATTTGCCTAATAATTCTGCACTCCCTGTATATATATATATATATATATATATATATATATAAATATATACACATGATTAAATATAGGTATTTATAAATACTTAGAACATATTCCCCTATGTGCAGAACATTGGAATGTGAAATATTCATAGTAAATACATAGTTATAACCTTTATTAAATATGAATATAATATCATGCAATAGGCTCAAATAAACACACACAAATATATATATATATATATATATATATACACATACACACACAGAGAAGTGCACTCACAGGAATGAACAACCAGCTCAATACCATTGTTAGCCTGTTCTATGGCGATTTACCACTTGGATGCAACTTCTTTTAGCCCAGTAGCTTTTCACAGAGTAGAACTTTCCTGTAGTATATCAGTCTGATCCCGCCTATTATGGTCAGTCCAGCGCCAATACAATGGTATGGAGCCAGTTGTTCGTTCCTGTAAGTGCACTTCTTTCTGTATGTATTTAGTTCCTTGTTGGGAGAGGAATTGCCTTGTATTTTGGTGCTGGACTGACCGTAATAGGCAGGATCTGACTGATATACTACAGGAAAGTTCTACTCTGTGAAAAGCATTACTGGGCTAAAAGTTGCACCCAGGTGGTAAATCGCCATAGAACAGGCTAACAATGGTATTGAGCCAGTTGTTCATTCCTGTGAGTGCACTTCTTTCTGTATGTATTTAGTCTCCCTTTGGAAAAAAGGGGCAACTAGACATGGACTCCTTGCTCAGTGTGCTTAGAGGAATATGACTACACCTCACTGATGAGGCCCAATTAAGGCTGAAATGATTGTCTGGGGTTGCTGTGTTCCTTGATCAGAGAGGAATTGCCTGGTATTTCGGAAGTTGGACTGACTGATATACTACAGGAAAGTTCTACTCTATGAAAAGCATTACTGGGCTAAAAAGCTGCACCCAGGTTGTAAATTGCCATAGAACAGACTAACAATGTTATTGAGCCAGTTGTTTGTTCCTGTGAGTGCACTTCTTTCTGTATCTATTTAGTCTCCCTATGGCAAAAAGGGACAACCAGACGTGGACTCCTTACTCAGTGTGCTTAGAGGAATACTGCTACACCTCACTGATGAGGCCCAATGAAGGTCAAAATGATCATCTAGGGTTGCTGTGTTCCTTGTTCAGAGAGGAATTGCCTGGTATTTTGGCGCTGGACTGACCGTAATAGGCGGGATTAGACTGATATACTACAGGAAAGTTCTACTCTGTGAAAAGCATTATGGGCTAAAAAGCTGCACCCAGGTGGTAAATCACAATAAAACAGGCTAACAAAGGTATTGAGCCAATTGTTCATTCCTGCGGTTGCACTTCTTTCTGTATGTATTTAGTCTCCCTATGGGAAAAAGGGGCAACCAGACATGGACTCCTTGCTCAGTGTGCTTAGAGGAATATGGCTACACCTCACTGATGAGGCCCAATTAAGGCCGAAATGATTGTCTGAGGTTGCTGTGTTCCTTGTTCAGAGAGGAATTGCCTGGTATTTTGGCGCTGGACTGACCGTAATAGGCGGGATCAGACTGATATACTACAGGAAAGTTCTACTCTATGAAAAGCATTACTGGGCTAAAAAGCTGCACCCAGGTTGTAAATTGCCATAGAACAGGCTAACAATGTTATTGAGCCAGTTGTTTGTTCCTGTGAGTGCACTTCTTTCTGTATCTATTTAGTCTCCCTATGGGAAAAAGGGACAACCAGACATGGACTCCTTGCTCAGTGTGCTTAGAGGAATACTGCTACACCTCACTGATGAGGCCCAATGAAGGTCAAAATGATCATCTAGGGTTGCTGTGTTCCTTGTTCAGAGAAGAATTGCCTGGTATTTTGGCGCTGGACTGACCGTAATAGGGGGGATCAGACTGATATACTACAGGAAAGTTCTACTCTGTGAAAAGCATTATGGGCTAAAAAGCTGCACCCAGGTGGTAAATGGCCATAGAACAGGCTATCAATGGTATTGAGCCAGTTGTTCATTCCTGCGGTTGCACTTCTTTCTGTATGTATTTAGTCTCCCTATGGGAAAAAGGGGCAACCAGACATGGACTCCTTGCTCAGTGTGCTTAGAGGAATATGGCTACACCTCACTGACGAGGCCCAATGAAGGCGGAAACGATCATCTCGGGTTGCTGTGTTCCTTGTCCAGAGAGGAATTGTCTGTTATTTCGGCGCTGGACTGACCGTAATAGGCGGGATCAGACTGATATACTACTGCACCCAGGTTGTAAATTGCCATAGAACAGGCTAACAATGGTATTGAGCTAGTTGTTTGTTCCTGTGAGTGCACTTCTTTCTGTATGTATTTAGTCTCCCTATAGGAAAAAGGGGCAACCAGACATGAACTCCTTGCTCAGTGTGCTTAGAGTAATATGGCTACACCTCACTGATGAGGCCCAATGAAGGCTGAAATGATTGTCTGGGGTTGCTGTGTTCCTTGTTCAGAGAGGAATTGCCTGGTATTTCAGCGCTGTACTGACTGATATACCACAGGAAATTTCTACTCTGTGAAAAGCACTACTGGGCTAAAAAGTTGCACCCAGGTGGTAAATTGCCATAGCACAGGCTAACAATGGTATTGAGCCAGTTGTTCATTCCTGTGAGTGCACTTCTTTCTATATATATATATATATATATATATATATATATATATATATATATATATACATATATATGTATATATATATATATATATATATATATATATATATATATTCTATACAGAGAGAGAGGTGCTCTACGAGGAACAAACAACAGCTTATCAGCTAGTTCTATGGTGATTTATCACCAAGGAGCAGCTTCTTTTAGACTAGTGTGCTTTTCACAGAGGAAGACTTTCCTGAAGTATATCAGTCTAATCACGCCAAGTAAGGTCAGTTCAGCCCCAGAATACCAGACAATTTTCCTCTGAACAAGGAAAATGACAACCGCAGATGATTGTTTTGGCTTCCTATGGGCCTCGTCAGTGAGGTGCAGTCACATTCCTCTAAGCACACTGGGCGAGTCCACGTCTGGTATCCCCCAGAAACCTCTCCAGGGTGATAATACAAATTCTATACAGCTCAACAGCTAGTTCTTTATTCTAAAAATCAAAATATATGATTATCTGATGAAGTATGAAAATATTATAGTAAAATAAATCAGTTCCACCATATTAAATAGTTTTTATAAATTAAAAAATACCCAGCACCTCTCCATCACAATTAGCAGCTCCAAACATGTTTGGGGAGCTGAGGAAAGAGTTTCTTTGATTTTTTTTGTAAGCTAGAACATACCTTTCAAGAACCTAAATTCTGGTATTTTACTATTGAATGTATACTAAAAGATGTGACTGGCAATAATTAAACAAAGACCTCTGCCCGAGTGCCCGCTGTGCCTCCCATAGCTTTCTAAGTCCTGGGTTGCTGAGGAACATTTTGACACATCCCCCTCTACTCCCAACCCCCTTTTGTGCACTCCTTGCCCCACTCTACCTCTGGGGGAGATCCGCCCATGATTTGATAAATTGACCCCTTGGTGTGAAGTGATTATCTCCTAATTGTATGCATCTCCCTGTATCAGCTGCCTTGCCTGCACACTCTCCAGGAAATGTTGGTAAATATGCTTTATTGAAATCGGCTATATCATCTGTAATGCGGCACAAGCAATGTATGCTATTGGAAGTTTGAAGATTTAGTTGTGAACTATTCTAAAAGTCTTCAAGTTGATATCACAAAAGCTTTGACATACATACTACAACAGAAGTATATTCTGGAAAAAATATCCTTACGCCTGCTGTGTTACATATTTTCCTATGCAATCATAAAAATGTTCACTAAAAATATGTACAAAGTAAATATGAATTGAATAAACATACAAATCGAAAAACCTACATTAACAGCTAAAACAATTCTTAACATCCACATTTCCAGTAATATTAACCTCTAGAGGGGTTTTCAATATCACATAATTTTAAATTTCATATACAGTATATAAGCATCACATTGGGATTGCACCAAAAATGTCTAAAAAATCAAAACTGGACATTGCCCCTAAGAAAGACTACAGATTTTTTTTTGTTTTCAACAGTTTGATTTTAGAGACATAAAATTGTCTAAAAGATTTATTAATACACAAAAATCAAGAAAAAACATAAAGGGCTAGATTACAAGTGGAGCGCTAATTGATAAATAACCAGCCATTACAAGTGGCTGGTATTGCTACCGCAAACTCATGGGAGCAATTAGCGCTTATAAAATTAACCAGAGATCAGATCTCTGGTTAATTTTATATAAATGTCCACCAAATGCCCCCAAAATCAGATGTCATATATTTTATTAAAAAATAAACACCTAGATTACAAGTTTTGCGTTGCAGCTTGTAATGCTGAAAATATGGCAATATGGCAATTTAAGCGTTAAAACAGCACCGCAGCTATTACAAATGTTGTCGGTATAGCTGTATCGCACACCTTTTAGCCTGTACCGCAACGTCATTCCCGCAGGCGTAAAAATGAATTTTTTTCATTAGATTCCCATAGCGTCAGTATTATGAGTTTTGCGGTACGACTAAAAAGTGAGCGTTACAGCCTAAAACGACAAGATCCGTAACGCCATCTAAAGTCAGTATTTATGAGTTTTACGCTACAAATCTGTAACATAAAATTCATAACTAAACTGCTATATAGTACACTAACACCCATAAACTACCTATTAACCCCTACATAACCCCTACAAGGCCCTCCCGCATCACAAACACTATAATAAATGTATTAACCCCTTATCTGCCACTCCCGACATCGCCGCCACTAAAAATTGAATTAACCCCTATTCCTCCGCTCTCCGACATTGTTGCCACTATATTAAACTTATTAACCCCTAAACCGCCACCCTCCCGCATCACAAACACTATTTAAATATTATTAACCCTTAATCTGCTGTCCGCCCACACCGCAACTATAATAAATCTATTAACCCCTAAACCGAAAGTCCCCCCCACAACAAAATAAACTAATTTAAACTAGTACCGCCTAAATCTAATGACCCCCTAACTTTTTATTAAAATTACAATTTCCCTATCTTAAATTAAATTAAAACTTACCTGTCAAATTAAAAAAATATATTTTAAACTAACAATTAAACTATTATAATTATTAAACTAAAATTAAACTAACTACCTATTAAATAAAACTAAACTACCAATAAAAATTATAAAAAGTATCTAATTTCAAAAAATAAAAACTAACGGCTAGATTTAGAGTTTTGCGGCCAAAGGGGTGCGTTAGCTACGCACCTTTTAAACAACGCTGGTATTTAGAGTTCTCAGAAGGGCTGCGTTAGGCTCCAAAAAGGGAGCGTACAGGCATATTTACCTCCACTTCAACTCTCAATACCAGCGTTGCTTACGGACGCGGCCAGCTTCAAAAACGTGCTCGTGCACGATTCCCCCATAGGAAACAATGGGGCATTTTGAGCTGAAAAAAAACCTAACACCTGCAAAAAAGCAGCGTTCAGCTCCTAACGCAGCCCCATTGTTTCTTATGGGGAAACACTTCCTAAGTCTGCACCTAACACCCTAACATGTACCCCGAGTCTAAACACCCCTAACCTTACACTTATTAACCCCTAATCTTCCGCCCCCGCTATCGCTGACCCCTGCATTACACTTTTAACCCCTAATCTGAAGCTCCGGACACCGCCGCAACCTACATTATCCCTATGAACCCCTAATCTGCTGCCCCTAACACCGCCGACCCCTATATTATATTTATTAACCCCTGATCTCCCCCTACATGTCGCCGCTACCTACCTACAATTATTAACCCCTAATCTGCCGACCGGACCTCACCGCTACTATAATAAATGTATTAACCCCTAATCCGCCTCACTCCCGCCTCAAAAACCCTATAATAAATAGTATTAACCCCTAATCTGCCCTCCCTAACATCGCTGACACCTAACTTCAAGTATTAACCCCTAATCTGCCGACCTGACCTCGCCGCTACTCTAATAAATGTATTAACCCCTAAAGCTAAGTCTAACCCTAACCCTAACACCCCCCTAAATTAAATATAATTTAAATCTAACGAAATAAAATAAATCTTATTAAATAAATTATTCCTATTTAAAGTTAAAAACTTACCTGTAAAATAAACCCTAATATAGCTACAATATAAATAATAATTACATTGTAGCTATTTTAGGATTAATATTTATTTTACAGGCAACTTTGTATTTATTTTAACCAGGTACAATAGCTATTAAATAGTTAATAACTATTTAATAGTTACCTAGTTAAAATAATTACAAAATTACCTGTAAAATAAATCCTAACCTAAGTTACAATTAAACCTAACACTACACTATCATTAAATAAATTAAATAAACTATCTACAATTATCTACAATTAAATCAACTAAACTAAATTACAAAAAAAACAAACACTAAATTACAAAAAACAAACACTAAATTACAAAAAATAAAAAAAGATTACAAGAATTTTAAACTAATTACACCTACTCTAAGCCCCCCCAAAAAATAACAAAGCCCCCCAAATTAAAAAAAATGCCCTACCCAATTCTAAAATAAATATTTTACAGCTTGTTTACCTTACCAGCCCTTAAAAGGGCCTTTTGCGGGGCATGCCCCAAAGAAAACAGCTCTTTTGCCTGTAAAAAAACATACAATACCCCCCCAACATTACAACCCACCACCCACATACCCCTAATCTAACCCAAACCCCCCTTAAAAAAACCTAACACTAAGCCCCTGAAGATCTTCCTACCTTGTCTTCACCATGCCGGGTATCACCGATCCGTCCAGAAGAGGCTCCGAAGTCTTCATCCTATCCGGGCAGAAGAGCTCCTCCAGAGGGTCCAAAGTCTTCATCCTATCCGGCAAGAAGAGGGCATCCGGAAGAGGTAGACATCTTCATCCAGGCGGCATCTTCTATCTTCTTCCATCCGGTGCGGAGCGGGACCATCTTGAAGCAGCCGACACGGATCCATCCTCTTCTAACGACGTCCTAAGTCCGAATGAAGGTTCCTTTAAATGATGTCATCCAAGATGGCGTCCCTCGAATTCCGATTGGCTGATAGGATTCTATCAGCCAATCGGAATTAAGGTAGGAAAAATCTGATTGGCTGATTGAAACAGCCAATCAGATTCAAGTTCAATCCGATTGGCTGATCCAATCAGCCAATCAGATTGAGCTCCCATTTTATTGGCTGTTCCAATCAGCCAATAGAATGTGAGCTCAATCTGATGTCGCCGCTACCTACCTACAATTATTAACCCCTAATCTGCCGACCGGAGCCTCTTCTGGACGGATGGGTGATACCCGGCGTGGTGAAGACAAGGTAGGAAGATCTTCAGGGGCTTAGTGTTAGGTTTTTGAAGGGGGGTTTGGGTTAGATTAGGGGTATGTGGGTGGTGGGTTGTAATGTTGGGGGGGTATTGCATGTTTTTTTTACAGGCAAAAGAGCTGTTTTCTTTGGGGCATGCCCCGCAAAAGGCCCTTTTAAGGGCTGGTAAGGTAAAAGAGTTGTAAAATATTTATTTTAGAATAGGGTAGGGCATTTTTTTTATTTTGGGGGGCTTTGTTATTTTTTTTAGGGGGCTTAGAGTAGGTGTAATTAGTTTAAAATTCTTGTAATCTTTTTTTATTTTTTGTAATTTAGTGGGGTTTTTTTTTTGTAATTTAGTGTTTGTTTTTTTTGTAATTTAGTTTAGTTGATTTAATTGTAGATAATTGTAGATAGTTTATTTAATTAATTTATTGATAGTGTAGTGTTAGGTTTAATTGTAACTTAGGTTAGGATTTATTTTACAGGTAATTTTGTAATTATTTTAACTAGGTAACTATTAAATAGTTATTAACTATTTAATAGCTATTGTACCTGGTTAAAATAAATACAAAGTTGCCTGTAAAATAAATATTAATCCTAAAATAGCTACAATGTAATTATTATTTATATTGTAGCTATATTAGGGTTTATTTTACAGGTAAGTATTTAGTTTTAAATAGGAATAATTTATTTAATAAGATTTATTTTATTTCGTTAGATTTAAATTATATTTAACTTAGGGGGGTGTTAGGGTTAGGGTTAGACTTAGCTTTAGGGGTTAATACATTTATTAGAGAAGCGGCGAGGTCCGGTCGGCAGATTAGGGATTAATACTTGAAGTTAGGTGTCGGCGATGTTAGGGAGGGCAGATTAGGGGTTAATACTATTTATTATAGGGGTTTTGAGGCGGGAGTGAGGCGGATTAGGGGTTAATACATTTATTATAGTAGCGGTGAGGTCCGGTCGGCAGATTAGGGGTTAATAATTGTAGGTAGGTAGCGGCGACGTTGGGGGGGGCAGATTAGGGGTTAATAAATATTATGTAGGGGTCGGCGATGTTAGGGGCAGCAGATTAGGGGTACATAGGGATAATGTAGGTTGCGGCGGTGTGCGGTCAGCAGATTAGGGGTTAAAAAAAATTAATAGAGTGGGGGCGATGTGGGGGGGCCTCGGTTTAGGGGTACATAGGTAGTTTATGGGTGTTAGTTTACTTTAGAGCACAGTAGTTAAGAGCTTTATGAACCGGCATTAGCCCAGAAAGCTCTTAACTCCTGGCTTTTTTCTGCGGCTGGAGTCTTGTCGTTAGATTTCTAACGCTCACTTCAGCCAAGACTCTAAATACCGGCGTTAGAAAGATCCCATTGAAAAGATAAGATACGCAATTGACGTAAGGGGATCTGCGGTATGGAAAAGTCACGGCTGGAAAGTGAGCGTTAGACCCTTTCCTGACTGACTCTAAATACCAGCGGGCGGCCAAAACCAGCGTTAGGACCCCCTAATGCTGGTTTTGATGGCTAACGCAGAACTCTAAATCTAGGCGTAACTAAATTACGAAAACTAACAAACAAATTATCAAAAATAAAAAAGAATTACACCTAATCTAATAGTCCTATCAAAATAAAAAAGCCCATCCAAAATTAAAAAAACCCTAGCCTACAATAAACTACCAATGGCCCTTAAAGGGCCTTTTGTGGGGCATTGCCCCAAAGATATCAGCTCTTTTACCTGTAAAATAAATACAAACACCCCCCAACAGTAAAACCCATCACCCAACCAACCCCCCAAATAAAAAGAACTATCTAAAATAACCTAAGCTAACCATTGCCCTGAAAAGGGCATTTGTATGGGCATTGCCCTTAAAAGGGCATTTAGCTCTTTTACACTGCCCAAACCCTAATCAAATAAAAAAAACTCACCCAAAAAACCCTTAAAAAAAAACTAACACTAACCCCCGACGATCCACTTACAGTTGTTGAAGTCCTGCTTGAAGGATCTTCATCTAGCCAGTGAAGTCATCATCCATGCGGCAAGAAGTCTTCATCCAGGTGGCCTCTTCTATCTTCATCCAGCTGGCAAAGTCCTCATCCAGGCAGCAAGAAGACTTCATCCAGACGGCCTCTTCGATCTTCATCAAGCTGGCATGGAGCGGGTCCATCCTGAAGACATCTGGCGCGGAGCATCCTCTTCATAGGTCTCCGCCATACACTGAATCTTCAGTGCAAGGGACACGATTCAAGATGGCGTCCCTTGCATTCCTATCGGCTGAAAAATTTGAATCAGCCAATAGGAATTAGGGCTGCTAAAATCCTATTGGCTATTCAAATAAGCCAATAGGATTTAAGCAGCTCTCATTCTATTGGCTAATTTTAATTAGACCGTATGAAGAGGATGCTCTGCGTCAGATGTCTTCAGGATGGACCCGCTCTGTGCCTCCGGGATCAAGATAGAAGATGCTGCCTGGATGAAGATTGAAGAGGCTGCATGGATGAAGACTTCTCTCCGCTTGGATCAGGACTTCAATGCCGGAATGAAGATTGAAGAGTCTGCCAGGATGAAGACTTTGCCGGGATGAAGATCGTTCAAGCGGGACTTCAAAAACTCTAAGTGGATCATCAAGGGGTTAGTGTTAGGCTTTTTTTAGGGTTTATTGGGTGGGTTTTATTTTTTAGGTTAGGGTCTGGGCAGTAATAGAGCTAAATGCCCTTTTAAGGACAATGCCCATACAAATTCCATTTTCAGGGCAATGGGAAGCTTAGTTGTTTTAGATAGTTTTTTTATTTTGTGGGTTTGGGGGGGTGGGGGTTTGTAATGTTAGTGGGTTTTTTTTATTTTATTTTAAAAAATGAGCTCATATCTTTAGGGCAATGCCCTACAAAAGGCCCTTTTAAGGGCCACTGGCATTTTATTCTATGTTATGTTTTTTTATTTTGGGGTGTTTTTTATGGGTATTAGAATAGAAATATATTTTTTATTTTTGAGAATTTGTTTGTTGTTTTGTGTAATGTATAGTGTTAGGGGGTGTTTGTATTTTTATTAGTAAAGGAGCTGTTTATCTCAGGGCAATGCCCTACAAAAGGCCCTCTAAATTTTAAGGGCCCCTGGTAGTTTGGGTGGTGGGGGTTTGTATAGTGTTAGGGGGTGTATGTATTTTTTTGGAGTAAAAGAGCTATTTATCTCAGGGAAATGCCCTACAAAAGGCCCTTTTAAGGGCTCCTGGTAGTTTGGGGGTGTGGGTTTTTATAATGTTAGGGGGTGCTTGTATTTGTTTTGGTGTAAAAGAGCTGTTTATCTCAGGGCAATGCCCTACAAGGGCCCTTGGTAGTTTATTCTAGAGTAGCGTTTTTTTATTTTGGGGTGGGTTTATTTTTTTAAGGGTATTAGAATAGGATTAATCTTAATATTTTTGGATAATTTCTTTTTTTTGTTATGGTAAGTTTTTTTATTTTTTGTAATGGTAAGTTTTTTATTTTTTGTAATGTTAGGTTTTAGTGTAAGGCAGGTTAGGTTTTCTTTCACAGGTAAGTTTGTATTTATTTTAACTAGGTAGTTAGTAAATAGTTAATAACTATTTACTAACTAGTCTACCTAGTTAAAATAAATACGAACTTACCTGTGAAATAAAAATAAAACCTAAGCTAGCTACAATATAACTATTAGGTTTAGCGGTTAATATAGTTTAATTTAGATTGTTGCAATCTGGGGGGCTGGTGGTTTAAGGGTTAATAAATGTAGTATAGTGGCGGTGACATCGGGAGTGGCAGATTAGGGGTTAATAATTGTATTTAGGTAGCAGCGATATCGGGAGCGGCAGATTAGGGGGTTAATACCTTAGGCAGGTGTCAGCGATGTTGGGGGCAGCAGATTAGGGGTGTTTAGATGTAGGGTTTATGTTAGGGTCTTAGGTTTAAACTTTTTTTTTTTATTTCCCCATCTATGGGGCTGCGTTACAGAACTTTTGTTTCTGTGATCGCAGGTGTTAGGTTTTTGTTTTTGCCGGCTCTCCCAATTGATGTCTATGGGGAAATCGTGCATGAGCACGTCTCAGCAGCACTCTTATTGTGTGCGGTATGGAGCTCAACGCAACCATATCGCACACAAAAGGCATATGTTCGAAAACTTGTAATAGCAGGGCTATAGGAAATTAAATAACGTAACTTTTGTTGCGTTCGTTAATTTCTCTATAGCGCTCAAAACTCGTAATCTAGCTGACTGATAGCAGCAACTATACTTTTTAATAAAATAACTGCAAAAAGCAGTTTTTAGGGTTTGAGTTGGCTGATATGAGGTGTTGGAAAAAAAAACGCCACTGAAAAGTGACTTTACATTGCGGTCTATGGGAACTGTATGTTCCCAGTAAATATATATGTATATGCTTATATACATATATATATATATATATATTTATGTGCTAATATGTGTATATACACATATTAACACATACATATATATGTATATATTCATAGATACAGTATATATATTTACAATTTTGACGTCATGAGAGCAAGACTCCCATTGGAGCCTATGGAAGAGCTCTTAACTTCTTCTTTTAATAGTTGCACATTAGCGTACACTGGTATTTCTCAGTGGAGCGCTAATATCACTTTTAGCGAAAGCAATATAGCGCTCCACTTGTAATCTGGCCCATAGTAGTTTGGGTTACAAGACTGTCTGAAGTATAGTTGGATGAACAACTAAAAAAGTCACTCACAAGCAATCTTTAAAAAGTTCTACACTAATGTAATTTACATTTTTAGTGATTAGTAGTCCAACATTTCCAAGTTTTAAGCAATTCCTTCTGGTAACCAAGGAGTTAAATTGCAGTGCATTATAGTTCTAAATTGTGTTTTGTGCCAAGATGTAATATAGTGTGTAGGTTCTTTTCATTACTTCCACCATCTTAACTTACTTTGGTAGAAAGTAATGTTTTATTTTTAAACCCAAATGAATTGACGTTCATTTAGGAACCATCTGTTGTTGGATAAACAAAACAATGAATAATGTAAACAACCAGAGGGTGAATTCTGAACTGGTGGATCATTCCATTCAAATATTATCATTGAACAAACTGCCTGTTGGTTCTCAATAAAAATACTACATCATCAGGGTCACATTAAAAGCAGCTAAATGTATTTGTAATATTTACAATTCAACACTGGCTAGAGGAACATGATTGGTTATTATTTTAAATGTTGCATTTAATATGTTTTATGATTTATTTGAAATAATATTTCTACATTTTCATTGTTCTTCATATACCACCTAATATTTTATTCAATAAATGAATGTCTGTTGGTGTGCCACAAGTATCTGTTCTTTGCTCTCTCTCTCTCTCTCTCTCTCTCTCTCTCTCTTTTCAATCTGCACATCATCCTTAGGTTCCATAATAAAGTCCCACAGGTTTCAATATCATTTGTATGCTGATGACACCCAAATCTACCACCCTGCACCAGACCTTTCCCATTCGTTGCTAATTTGCATTACTAACTGTCTTTCAAATATTTCATCTTGGATGTTCTCCCACTACCTTAAGCTGAATCCCTCTAAAACTTAGCTTATTTTCCCCCTTCATCCATGACCCTACCTGCAGCACTCTATAACTGTAGATAATAACATCATCACCCCAACCCCTTATGCTGATTGCCATGCAGTTACACTTGACTCAGATCTCTCATTTTCTCCCCACATTCAGTTATTGTCCAAACTGCTGAAGATTCCACCCTAAAAAAATCCAAATTTCACAACTTCTTTACAACTAAGGTTTTAATCCACTCTTTTATCATCTCCCACCTTAAATATTGCAAATCCATCCTTACTTGTCTCCGTAGCTGTTGTCTGTCCCTTTTAAAATCCATAATGAATTTTCCTGCCAGGCTGACCTTCATTACACATTGCACCTTATCTGCCAATCTCTTCACTAGCTTCCTCTAGCCTACAAATTAAAACACAAAATCCTGACACTAACAGTCAAAGCTCTCTCCTATATCTCTTCCCTCATTTATAGATACTATCCCACCCGCTCCCTTTATTCTGCTCATGAACTACTTTCTACAAGATTTCGATTTTCACGAATATTGTGGAACCCTCTGCTTCGCTCCCCAAAAATCTCCCCTTCAGGGAAGCATACAATGTACATTTTCCCTGTAGATTATCTTTTTGAAAGTGATCTACAACAATTGGCAACTTTTGTGAAAAAGATATTGAGTGGCGCTCTGTGAGGAGCTTCAGGGGATAGTAGTGTGCATGAAATAGGAATCTCTTATGTCTAAAATCAAATGAATTAAAAGTAAAATACCCAGATAAATTGTTTGGAAGGTAGAAATAAGTATAAAATATTTAATCAATGTATATATAACACATATAGTACATTAGGGAAAACATGTAAATAACAATGTTAAAAACAATATAATAATAGATCAGGGTGTGGCCACACCTATACAGTACTCCTCTAATGTAACCATAAAATCATAAGTAAACAAAAGAAAAAATCACTCAGTTTTCTATATAAATAACTATACTAGTCTTAGAAAGTGCATAAACAGATTTGCAAAAGCTTTTAGAAAATTCATTTAATATGTGAAAAAAGTAGTATTGTATTATAATATTTCACAGTTGTCTGTTATAGAAAAGCAGGTATCTGTATAAAAACACTAGGCTGCTCTCAGTGAGACATGCAGGCGTCAATTTTGTGAATATAAACCACTATTAGGAAGGTAAAGTTTAATTAAAAAATTTTTGTAAAAAGTTGTAAGTTTCGTATAAGGATTGAAAAAAATCGTCTTTTGTATTTAATATCCACTGTCGGAAAGGCAAAGTCTCTTATGTTGCAGGTTTGATAACGTTAAGGATAAGTAAATGGTTATCAGTATTGTAAGCATTTTGGATTTAAATTTCGCTCACTGCTGAAATTGTAGTGGTACACTGAAAGTTAAATACTCTTAGTGAAATGTCCTTATTTGTAGTTTGTAGTTAGATGTACTTATGAGAAGGCAAAGTATCGCTAATATGCCACTCGAAAAAGACACACACCTTGATCTATTATTATATTGTTTTTTACATGTTTTCCCTAATGTAATATATGTGTTATATATACATTGATTAAATATTTTATACTTAATTCTATCTTCCAAACAATTTATCTGGGTATTTTACTTTTAATTCATTTGATTTTTGATATAAGAGATTCCTATTTCAGGCACACTACTGTCCCCTGAAGCGCCACTCAATATCTTTTTCACATAACCTATTTCCCTAACCGTGCCAGAGAGATCACGGTTTATTTCTTTTGAGTTGGCTTAGAGAATAAGATAAGGGTCCAGATTACCTTTTTTTAATTGGCAACTCTTGGCAAGGCCCTCTACCCACTCATCTTGTGCAAAATTTGCCTCAAATTAATTTAATTATGCCTATGTTTATAGTGTTATGGAATCTGATGGCACTCAATAACACAAATGAATTCTGCTAAAATAATAATAATAATAATAATAATAATATATTTCAAGAGTTATGTAAGAAGGATAATAATTTGTGCATTTTTAAAAATGGAATAAGTCTGGTATATTACTTTACGTAAAATTAACACATGGAGGCCTACTTATCAAGCCGTCAACTTTCTTGCAATCAACTGCACCAATACGCTCGCCTAAGATCGCCTAACATCGCGGCCGTGGACCTGAATACGCTCTCCATATTTAACAAAAAAACTGCCAAAAAGAAGTGCACCAAGTACGGGGCAATGAGCAGCGGACTGTTGTTAACTAACAGTCATCGATCTTGCTGCTATTCGGCTTTTTCCCAGCTTTATTTGTATACTGTCACTAAACACAGCCACTATACTAAACTGTTTAACTAACTGTTTAATAAAGTTATTAACCCCTATCCCGCCGCTCCCGGACCCCACCGCAACTAAATAAAGTTATTAACCCCTAAACCCCTGGCCTCCCACATCACTACACTTACTAAACCTATTAACCCCTAAACCGCCAGCCCACCACATCGCCATAAACTAAATTAACCTATTAACCCTTAAACCTAACAACCTGCACACTTTTTATTAAATATTAACTCACCCCTATCTTATAATAAATTTAAACTTACCTTTAGATTTAAATAACACTGTATTAAACTAATAATCTACACTATTATACTAAAATTACATTAAACTATATTAAACTATTAATTAATCTACCCTAACTGTTATACTAAAATTACATTAAACTATATTAAACTAATAATTAAGCTACCCTAACTGTTATACTAAAATTACATTAAACTATATTAAACTATTAAATAACCTACCCTAACTATTATACTAAAATTACATTAAAGTATATTAAACTAATAATTAATCTACCCTAACTATTATACTAAAATTACATTAAACTACAAATGAAATTAACTATATTATATATTTAAAAACCTAACCCTACTCAAATAATTTAAATCTACAATAAAAAATTAAAAAGTTACACAAAATAAAAAATAAATTATCAGAAATTTAAACTAATTACACCTAATCTAAGAGCCCTATGAAAATAACCCCCCCCACAAAAAAAAAACTAGCCTACAATAAACTACCAATGGCCCTTAAAAGGGCCTTTTGCGGGGCATTGCCCCAAAAGAAATCAGCTCTTTTACCTGTAAAAAAAATACAAACAACCCCCAACAGTAAAACCCACCACCCACACAACCAACCCCACAAATAAAACCCTAATCTAAATAAACCTAAACTCCCTATTGCCCTAAAAAGGGCATTTGGATGGGCATTGCCCTTAAAAGGGCATTTAGCTCTTTTTCCTGCCCAAACCCTAATATAAAAATAAAACCCACCAAATAAACACTTAAAAAACCTAACACTAAACCTCAAAGATCCACTTACAGTTTCTGAAGAGCCGACATCCATCCTCAACAAAGCGGCAGAAGTACTCATCGAAGCTGGCAGAAGTCTTCATCCAAATGGGCTGAAGTCCTCCTCGAAGTCGGCAGAAGTGGTCCTCCAGACGGGCAGAAGTCTTCATCTAGACGGCATCTTCTATCTTCATCCATCCGGCGCGGATCAGCTCCATCTTCAAGACATCCGGCACGGAGCATCCCCTTCTTACAACTTCTTTTCCGAAGTCATCCAAGATGGCATCTCCCTTAGATTCCAATTGGCTGAAAGAATTCTATCAGCCAATTGGAATAAAGGTTGAAAAAATCTTATTGGCTGTTGCAATCAGCCAATAGGATTGAGCTTTCATCCTATTGGCTGATCCAATTAGCCAATAGGATCAAGCTCGCTTTCTATTGAGCTCCATACCGCACTCCAATACCAGCGCTGCTTAAGTCAGCGGTGAGCTGGTCGTACGTGCTCGTGCACGATTTCCCCATAGGAATCAACGGGGAGAGCCGGCTGAGAAAAAGTCTAACACCTGCAAAAAAGCAGCGTAAAACTCACTAACGCAGCCCCATTGATTCCTATGGGGAAATAAAATGTATGTCTACACCTAACACCCTAACATAAACCCCGAGTCTAAACACCCCTAATCTTATACCTATTAACCCTAATCTGCCGTCCCCGACATCGCTGACACCTGCATTATATTTATTAACCCCTAATCTGCTGCTCAGATGGATGAAGATAGAAGATGTCGTCTGGATGAAGACTTCTGCCCGTCTGGAGGACCACTTCGCCCGGTTTGGTTGAAGACTTCTCCCGGCTTCGTTGAGGACTTTGGCCCGGTTGGATGAAGACTTCTGCTGCTTCCTTGAGGATGGATGTCCGGTCTTCAGAACTGTAAGTCGATCTTCAGGTTTTTTTAAGGGTGTATTGGGTGGGTTTTATTTTTAGGTTAGGGTTTGGGCCTGCAAAAGAGCTAACTAATTATTAGTTTAATATAGTTTAATGTAATTTTAGTATAACAGTTAGGGTAGATTAAATAATAGTTTAATATAGTTTAATTTAAATCTAAAGGTAAGTTTAAATTTATTATAAGATAGGGATGAGTTAATCTTTAATATTAAAGTTAGCGAGTTGTTAGGTTTAGGGGTTAATAGGTTAATTTAGTTTATGGCAATGTGGGGGGCTGACGGTTTAGGGGTTAATAGGTTTAGTAAGTTTTAGTGATGTGGGAGGCCAGGGGTTTAGCAGTTAATAACTTTATTTAGTTGCGGTGGGGTTTATGGCAGTGTAGGGGCGGCAGATTAGGGGTTAATAAGTATAATGTAGGTGGTGGCGTTGTCGGGGCGGCAGATTAGGGGTTAATAAGTATAATGTAGGTGGCGGCGGTGTAGGGGCAGCAGATTAGGGGTTAATAAGTATAATGTAGGTGGTGGCGGTGTTAGGGCGGCAGATTAGGGGTTAATAAGTATAATGTAGGTGGTGGCGGTGTTAGGGCGGCAGATTAGGGGTTAATAAGTATAATGTAGGTGGCGGCAGATTAGGGGTGTTTAGACTCGGGGTACATGTTAGGGTGTTAGGTGTAAACATAACTTTTAGTCTCCCATAGGAATCAATGGGATATCGGGCAGCAGTGAACATGAGCTTTCGCTGCTTTCAGACTCCCATTGATTCCTATGGCATCCGCGGCCTCCAGGGTGGTGGATTGAAAAGCAGGTATGCTAGACCGGAATAGTGGCGAGCGTACCTGTTAGATATTTGTTAACTAGCAAAAGTAGTCAGATACTGCCGAATTTGCATTCGGAACATCTGCAATGACGTAAGTATCGATCTGTGTCAGACTGAGACCGGCAGATCGTATGTTACGTCACAAATTTCAACTTTTGCCGGTCTGTAGGCTTTGATAAATAAGGGGAATCAGGCTCTCCACAATTACGCTGCGGAATTCCAGCGTATTTGCGGTTGACGGCTTGATAAATAGGCCTCTTGGGCTAAGAATTGGCAAATAGAGGGCCAGATTAAAAGTGGAACAATATTTAATCCTCCCACTCAAACATTAACTCCACTAGAAGTAAGCTTTTTTTTGCGCACGTTGGGTAATACTCGTATTACAGTTGAAAACTGCTTTTGCTTGCACACTAACCTGATGCACGTAAAAAGCCGAACAATAAAAATTTTGCCCTTACAAGTCAATAGAGCAAAAAAAGAAAAAAAAATCCTAACACACTACTCGCGTGCATATTGTTAAGTGCTCTAACCCGACATGAAAATATCAATATTCCACATTCCAATGTTCGTCACATAGCACAATATGTTTTATTTATTTATAAATACATATTTCTAAATATATATATACAGTATATATATATTATTATTATTATCGGTTATTTGTAGAGCGCCAACAGATTCCGCAGCGCTACATATATATATATATATATATATATATACATATATATATATACATACATACATATACCTATTTACACATGAGTATGTATGTTTCTCTATGTTAAAGCCCTTTGCCTGTCTTTTTTTTTTCGAAGACCTGAGACCTCATATCTTTAAGCCCTTATAACTTATTTGTGCAATATTTTTTTTTATTATTTTTATTAGATTGTGTTATTATGAGTATTACTGTGTTTTGTGACGTGGTAATCATTCTAGCATAAATTGTGATTGCACTCAAATGATCATGTTTTCTTTCAACTTGTAATACGACTGATAAACCCCATGGGCAAGATTACATATGCAGCATCGCCCACAAAAGCCGGTGATGCTGGTTTTTACGTGGTTTTGGTATCAAATATACAGCACCGCATATAAATGTGGCACGGATATTTTACCCGTCGGCCGCAATTTTTACTCCCATAAGCTAACATAGAACCAAATCACAAATCGGTATCACATATTCAGCGCAAGGACTTACGTGGCGAAAATGGAGATATTTTACTCTATATTCACCACGCCACACATAGGCAGGCGCAGCGAGCCTTGCGCTAAGTATGTGAGCACCGTAACTCCCGTAACTGCTTGAAAATATTAACTAACACCTAACGCATGTACAATATCTATCTACCTCCTGAAAATAACTAACACCTAACGCATACGCAATATCTACCTGCCAACCGCAATAACTAATAAACTATATTAACCCCTAATCCGCCAACCCCCACATCACAAAACATCTAATTAACCTATTAACCCCTAAACCACCATCACCCCACAACACAATATACCTTAATAAGCTATTAACCCCTAATCTGCCATTCACCCATATCGCAAAGAACCTATTAAAACTGTTAACCCCTAAACCACCATCCCCCACCAAGGCAATAAACTTAATTAACCTATTAAACCCTAATCCGCCAAACCCACACAACGCAATAATCCTATTAAAACTATTAACCCCTAAACCGCCAAACTAACACAACGCAAATAACTAATTAAATTACTAAGCCCCCTAACCTAACACCCCCTAAATTAACCCCAATTACCTAAATTAAAAAATACTAAATTGCAAATATTTAAAATATAAAAGCTAACATTACTTAAAAATAAAAAAACTAAGATTAAATTAATCTAAGATTACAAAAAATAAAAAAATCTAACATTACAGAAAATAATAAACAAAATGATCCAAAATAAAAAAATTAAACCTATTCCCTATGAAAATAAAAAGCCCCCCAAAATAAAAACACCCCCTAATCTAATGCTAAACTACCAATAGCCCTTAAAATTGACTTTTGTAGGGCATGGCCCTAAGTTAAACAGCTCTTTTTCTTAAAAAATACTAAGTCCCCCTCTAACTGTAAAACCCCCCACCCACCAAACCCAAAATAAAAAACCTAACACTAAAAAAAGCTAAACTACTCATTGCCCCGCTGAACCATGGAGCGTGGAGATCCTTTTCAAACAATCACCGCCGTTTAAATATGGGGTATCTTGAATTCCTATTGGCTGATTTGATTCTTGAAATTAAAATCAGCCAATAGGATGAGAGCTACTGAAATCCTATTGGCTGTTCAAATCTGCCAATAGGATTTCAGTAGCTCTCATCCTATTGGCTGATTTCAATTTGAAGAATCAAATCAGCCAATAGGAATGCAAGGGACGCCATATTTAATTGCGTACCTTAAATTCACTATTCAGTGTACAGCGGTGATCGCACGAAGAGAATCATCCATGCTTCATGGTTCTGCAGTTGCTGGTCTTCAGTTCTGCGGTCGCCGGTTTTCAGTTCCGTGATCCTGGATGAAGATAGAAGAGGTCCCTGTTTGGAAGAAGATGTCGGCCGCCTGGAAGAAGACTTCACCGCCTGGAACAGGACCTTCTCCGCTGAACTTCAGGAATGGTGAGTACCTATTTGGGGGTTAGAGTAAGGCTTTCTTTAATTTTTTTTGACTTGGCTTGTGATTTGTAGAAGTTAACACCAAATAATTTGTGCAGTATGCTTACTCTGAAAAATACAGAGTTCAGCCTCTTCAAAAAAGATGTTGGCAAAGTTTGCCCATTCTTTAGATTTGAGTATATCTATAAACAATGAAGGTCACACTGAAAATGGTTGTATCTCACAATGTGTATAAAGTGCAATATACTCACTCCGAATAATTCGGAATCCGGTTCCTCAAAAGGGTTGTAGCTGTAAAGGTACTTCCAAAAAGGCAGCAAAAAAAATACTTGTTATAAAAAACAAATATTTATTAAAACATGTTGAATAAAAGCTCTTATTTTGGCTCTACGCGTTTTAACGACAAAATCGTCTTTATCAAAAGCAATATAAAGAAGTGCTGCCTATGGAATATTACAGGTGCTTTTATACAGGTAATCAGGGTTCCTGTTCCGGTGATACACCGGAATAGGACTCACAAATAATACAACATTTTTACTTTTAGTTTATCTCCATCCGATTAATTTCAAGAGTCATGCAATATATATATTTGCTTAAGCCATCTCGCTTAAATTCTCTATAATTCGCAAAATCGGATAGATATAAACAAAATATTTACGTAAAAAGATCATTAACCAATCAAATTGAAGCAAATAGAAGTTCCCTATGACAAAAATCATTTATCTTGGGTTGGTATAGAAAAGGTATCACTAAACTGGAGAGTGGGTGAGATGGAAAGAGAATTGAATAAAAGAGAACTATGGTGGATACACACATTAAAAACATATGGACATTATGGATTAAATAAAGATATTAGAGTAGCAGCCTTTATTTAATAAACAAACACTGAGTAGTAGTATTTATTATTTATTATTTATTTATTGTCATTAGATAACCTTAAATAATACATATCACTGATGCATGTATAAAATCATTCTAGTGGAAATCATTATAATCAATCCACGTATTAATCTATAAAAGTTGAGAAGAAAATATACAACACATATAAATGCACAAAATAATACATATCACTATTCACAAATAATAACAATCTTTGTTTGTCATCTGGTATTACGGCATGATCATAAATTGCCCAATAAAAAATATTAAAGAACACATTTAGCTAATATATACATTTAGATAGATTCCTATTAATTCTAGTTGAAACCATGAGAAGGAATTCGACCAATGACTAGAATCGTTGAAACTAATTTTAATTGAAAAATAAACATCATCACTTTATTTTATTTTGCTGTATTTGATTAATTTTTAAAATTTATAATTTTAAAATCTATATTGTTTTGTTTTAGTAAATGCATTATTGTCTCATGCATAATACATATATGACCCAAGGTGATCTGCACTTTTATCACATATCCCCCAGAAAAATTAAGAAGAAAAGAACTTGTTCTAATTGGGACACACGGATATGCTAAACAAAGTCTGAAAACAGCGCTCACCGCACGATTGGTCCAGCTATGACACGTGATTGTGAAATTTCAATCGGACCTGAAAGGGAAACATACGGACAAGCTAAACAAAGTCTTGGGAACAGCGCTCATCATACAATTGGTCCAACCACGACATGTGATAGCGAGACTTGCATCAGACCTGAAAGGGAGGCATACAAGATCGGGACTCAAAAGGGAACTTCTATTTGCTTCAATTTGATTGGTTAACGATCTTTTTACGTAAATATTGTGTTTATATCTATCCGATTTGGCGAATTATAGAGAATTTAAGCGAGATGGCTTAAGCAAATATATATATTGCATGACTCTTGAAATTAATCAGGTGGAGATAAACTAAAAGTAAAAATGTTGTATTATTTGTGAGTCCTATTCCGGTGTATCACCGGAACAGGAACCCTGATTACCTGTATAAAAGCACCTGTAATATTCCATAGGCAGCACTTCCAAACTTTTTATTGCTCTTGATAAAGACGATTTTGTCGTTGAAACGCGTAGAGCCAAAATAAGAACTTTTATTCAACATGTTTTAATAAATATTTGTTTTTTATAACAAGTATTTTCTTTGCTGCCTTTTTGGAAGTACCTTTACAGCTACAACCCTTTTGAGGAACCGGATTCTGAATTATTCGGAGTGAGTATATTGCACTTTATACACATTGTGAGATACAACCATTTTCAGTGTGACCTTCATTGTTTATAGATATACTCACATCTAAAGAATGGGCAAACTTTGCCAACATCTTATTTGAAGAGGCTGAACTCTGTATTTTTCGGAGTAAGTATACTGCACAAATTATTTGGTGTTAACTTCTACAAATCACAAGCCAAGTTTTTTACTCCTCAGTGTGCAAACACCACAAAAAGGATACATCATTAAGACCTGCGCCTCTACACATCATTAAGACCTGCGCCTCTACATCCTATATCCACTCTTAAATGAGCTGAATGCCCTTTAAAGGGCAGTAAAATAGCTGAATACTCTTTTAAGGGCAATGCCCATACAAATGCCCCTTTAGGGGCAATGGGTAGCTTAGGTTTTTTTAGTGTTAGGTTTTTTTATTTAGGGGGGTTTGGTGGGTGGGGGATTTTACTGTTAGGGGTGACTTAGAATTTTTTTAAAATGCAAAAGAGCTGTTTAACTTAGGGCCATGCCCTACAAAAAGCCCTTTTAAGGGCTATTGGTAGTTTAGCATTAAATTAGGTGTTTTTATTTTGGGGGGGCTTCTTTATTTTCATAGGGATTAGGTTTAATTTTTTTATTTTGTATAATTTTGTTTATTATATTCTGTAATGTTAGATTTTTTGTAATTTTAGCTTTTTTATTTTAATTGTTTGTAACTTAGCATTTTTTAATTTAGGTAATTGGGGTTAATTTAGGGGGGTGTTAGGTTAGGGGGTGTTAGGTTAGGGGGCTTAGTAATTTAATTAGTTATTTGCATTGTGTAGGTTTGGCGGTTTAGGGGTTAATAGTTTTAATAAGATTATTGCGTTGTGTGGTTTTCGCGGATTAGGGGTTAATAGATTTATAAGGTTTGTTGAGATGTGGATTAATGGCGGATTAGAGGTTAATACTTTTACTAGGTAGATTGCGATGCGGGTGAATGTCAGATTAGGGGTAAATACATTTATTAGGTAGATCACTATGTATGTGAATGGCGGATTAGGGGTCAATAGTTTAATTAGGCATATTGCGTTATGAGGGGTTGTCAGTTTAGGGGTTAATACATTTATTATTAGTTGCGATGTGGGTTTGATGGCGGATATAGGGGTTTTACGTGTCGGGTTTATTTTTGGGAGTGGGTTAGACTGCACCAGCAGTTTCTAAAGAGTCGTAAGTTACTGGTGACTCCAGAAATTTGTATTTACGCTCATTTCTGGACATTGCTAGTTTACGTAAATTAACATTTGATGTTGCCACTTTAAGGGCAAGATTACAAGTCGTGCAGTATGAGTTCACGCACGCGATATTGTCTTCCGCAACATAAACGTTTCACAAAACACTTCAAGAATACATTACAAACTACAGTGACACTCATATTAACACTGTCTATTAAAAATTATTTTAAAAAAAATATTGCACACAAAGGTAATAAGGGCTCAAAGATAGGATAGGTGTTAGAAAAAAAAACAAGGGGAATTTACATTGACATACATACAAATACATAGAGAAACATAGATTTCTATGTATAGAGATATGTTTAACTATGGAGATTATGAAAAGATTTTACATTACAATCTTATGCACATTAAACAATACCTGTATCGCAGAGGAATTCTCAAAGAGATATATTCACATATAGATCTTTAGATATCTAGACATATATATATATATGCATATACATATCTCGCTTTAAATAGATATATCTGTCCAAATATCACATTTATAGAGAAATATTTATTCAGAAATAAATAGAACATAATTCGTTCCGAAAAAAATTGTGCTTTATGAAATATTCGCATTTTCATGTACACTTTTCGAGGAGAATATGTCATGGGCTTTGCGCAACAGATTAGAGTTTTTTTTCTTTCTATTTGTCTTGTAAATTGACTTCTATGGGGGAATACGTGAACGCACACGCAATCTGGCTTTATGTATTACGTGCGGTTAACGCACATGCAAAATAAGTTATTTTGCAACTTGTAATACCTGCAGAACCCGTATTCGAAAAAAACATAATGTGGGCTGTGTTTTTGTAATTGTGAAAAACAGAAAAACAGATTTGCTGTGCGTGTCGTAATCTTGCCCTAAGAGTTATAGGCAGACCCAGCTATGGATCCATTATTTACTACACCTAGAGTCATACAGTTGTATCATGTTTAAAGGGGCATAAAACTCAAACTGAAATCATGATGAAATGTTTTATTTTAATTTGCAACATACTTCTATTATTTTGGCACAACATAATTAGTGCCAACACGATCTCCCTTTACCAAACACTTTTGCTATTTTAGAAGAGTACAATTAAATGTGTAACCTTGTTTACCCTAGGGCTTTCTCCATATAATTTGTTATTTATATACTTTATCAGATATATCATTTATCACTGATACAGTCCATCACACATCTGTCACTACGCATTAGGCTCATAACATATATTTGTTACTATTAATATCACTTATGAAGCACAAACTACTGTATTATTTACTCAGACTGCCTTGTATTTTATCTCGTGATCAAGGCATCTGCCCGTGTTCTATTTCGACCAAATGCATATGTTCAAAAATCCTTACACTGATATAACTCTTTAATTTATAAGTCATCATAAAATTGCCCAACATACAGTATTATTTGCACTTATATAATTTGCTGCATATATAGAATCATTTATATAATAGACATGTGTATGGCGAAAAAATTCGGTTTGGTTCGGTTCGGATCGATTCGGATTTTTTTTAATTTTGGTTCGGAGCGATTCAAATTCAGAAAAATTTGAATCAATTCGGTTCGGATTTGTTTCGGATTCATTCGGATTTGAATAAATTCAGTTCAGATTTGTTTCGGATTCATTCGGATTCGAATAAATTCGGCTGGATTCGGTTCGGTTCGGAAATTCGGAAATTCGGAATTTCGGTAAGTGTTAGGTGGGATTAGACTAGTATTATGTACTGTACATTAGGTGTAACCCATAGCAGAGTGATATAACCTAATATACTGTACAATACTAGTATAATCCATGGCCATCCGAATCTACCGAATAAATCCGAAGTAATTCGGATTTATTCGGTAGATTCGGCACTATTTTAATTTGGAGATTCGGTTCGATCCGAATCTCCGAATTTGCCTGAATTTTCCGAATTTCCAAATCGAACCGAATCGCACATGTCTATTATATAATATATCAGTAATGTTCCCTTCTCACCATGTGACATTATGCTAGAATCTATACAGTGCCACTCAAAACACGTATAAAGAATATAAAGCAGAGGTGTTTCACTTTTTCTGATGTGATAAAAATATATTTTCACAAATTATATATTGGTTGAAACAATAATATAGGTTGCTAATTATATATTAGACATTGGAGCCGCCTCAACCATGGGACCAAGTGGGTCCAATAGACCCAGGCAGCACTTGACAAGGGGCAGCACTTCAGTGACTGAGTCAGTCATTGTCAGATCAAGACCACTTCTATCCTCTTTCTCCATGGGGGAAGTCACACGCTCCCAGCAGCATAACCTCATCATGCACAAAGACACAGTACTGGTCAGAGGCAACATTCAAAATGGGACAAGTGCATCCCTTACCTAACTTCCTGACCAGTTCTTGTGCAATTGTAAGCATCAGTTGCATGCGGATAAACAGACAGACTTCAGGTCAGTGTCCAGGTCTAGTAGATTGATATGCTAATCATTAATGTTACTACTGGGGAGGGGGCGTCATAGCATTCTCAGACCCGGGCGGCATATCTTCAGCTGGCCCTGTTAGACATTTGCATTTGGATCCTTCGTTAGGATCTGAATGTGAACGTATGGCTATTTGGCTCTTTTTGGAGCTGGGTTGATTTTTGTGCAAGATCACTATGTTAAGATCTGGATTTGCACAGATCTTAACATGGTGATCTTGCACAATAATTAATCTGGCTAAAAAAAAAGCCTAATAGCGCATACTTCCGCATTCGGATCCTAACGAAGGATCAGAATGCACATACACATTATAAATTACTATAGATAAGTCATTCTTAAAAGAGCCCAAATCTACATTACACACAAATCCAGAACTATATAAATTAGGTGATGCGAAAGAGGGCATAAATAAATCAGCCTTTAGAAAAGAGCTAACTGCAGGTTGAAAATGAGGAAAGGTATATAAAAGGAGTCCCCTACTTTTCGAACTCAACACAATTGTGTTGTGTACCAGAGCAACTTCGGATTAGGGATGGACAAATGTTAGAATTCTGACTCTAGAATAGCTAAATAAATGTTCCCCTTAACATTCATTCTACAGGATTATTTGCGTAGCAGAACTAAAGTTAAATATTATTTTTATCCTATAATATAAAAGGCCAAGTGTGTTTGTCCGAAGCTGTCATGCGCAGTAAAGACTGCACGAGGACAAACACACCTGGCCTTCTATAGACTGACCTGGCATCTGGGGCTGGGCCGACCGGGTTTGAGGGGGGCATGACACGGGTGTGGTCGGGTGTGATGTGGCCGTGGCCGGGTGTGGCGTGGGCTGGACGGGGCCGGACGTGATGCGGCGGGGCTGGGTGTGACATGGGCAGGGCCGTGTGAAAGCTCAAAAGACGGGGGATAGAGAGAGAGCAAAAGAGGGGGGATAGAGAGAGCAAAAGAGGGGGGATAGAGAGAGAGAGAGTAAAAGAGAGAGAAAGAGACAGCAAAGAGAGGGGGAAGGGAGAGCAACAGAAAGGGTAGAGAGAGAGAGCAAAAGAGGGAAGATAGAGAGAGCAAAATAGAAGGGGAGAAAGGGAGAGAGAGAGCAAAATTGAGGGGTGAGAGAGCAAAAGAGGGGAGAGAGACAGAGCGCAAAAGAGAGGGGGAAAAGAGGGGGAAGAGAACGCAAAAGAGAAGGGGGAAAGAGAAGGGGGAGTAAGAGAGAGGCTAGAGAGCAAAAGAGAGGGGAGAGAGACAGCAAAAGAGAGGGGGAAAAGAGAGCAAAAGAAAGGGGAGAGGGAGCAAAAGAGGGGGGATAGAGATAGCAAAAGAGGGGAGAGAGAGAGCAAAAGAGGGGGGTAGAGAGAGCAAAAGAGGTCGGATAAGGAGAGTAAAAGAGAGGAAGGAGAGAGAGAGCAAAAGAGAGGGGGAGAGAGAGAGAGCAAAAGAGAGGGGGGAGAGAGAGTGCAAAAGAGAGTGGGGAGAGAGAGAGAGCAAAATAGGGGGGATAGAGAAAGCAAAAGAGAGGGAGAGAGGCAGCAAAAGAGAAGGGGGGAGAGAGCTAAAGAGGAGGGGTAGAGAGAGAGCAAAAGAGGGGGGAGAGAGGGAGCAAAAGATGGGGGGGAGAGAGAGCAAAAGAGAGGGAGAGAGACAGAAAAAGAGAGGGGGAGAGAGAGCAAAAGAGAGGGAGAGAGAGCAAAAGAGAGAGGGAGAGCACAAAAGAGAGGGGGAAAAAGAGGCAGAGAGAGAGAGCAAAAGAGAGGAGAGATAGAGAGAGCAAAAGAGAGGGAGAGAGACAGCAAAAGAGGGGGGAGAAAGGGGAGTGAAAGAGCAAAACAGAGAGCAGAAAAGAGGGGAGGTAGAGAAAAAGAGGGGGGGAGAGAGAGAGCATAAGAGAGGGGGGAGTGCAAAAGAGAGGGAGGGAAAGAGAGGAGGGGAATGAGAGAGAGCAAAAGAGGGGGGGGATAGAGCAAAAGAGAGGGGGAGAGAAAGAGCAAAAGAGAGGGGGAGAGAGAACAAAATAGATGGGGAGAGAAAGAGCAAAAGAGAGGGGGAGAGAGACAGCAAAAGAGAGGGGGGAAAGAGCAAAAGAAAGGGCAGAGAGAGAGCAAAAGAGAGGGGATAGAGAGAGTAAAAGAGAGGGGGTAGAGAGAGCAAAAAAGAAAGGGGAGAGAGATTAAAAGAGAGGGAGAGAGACAGCAAAATATAGGGGGAGAGAGCAAAAGAAAGGGGGGAGAGAGAGCAAAAGAGGGGGGATAGAGAGAGCAAAAGAGAGAGGGAGAGAGACAGCTAAAGAGAGGGGGAGAGAGAGAGCAAAAGAGAGGGGACAGAGCACAAAAGAAAGGGGGAGAGAGAACACAAAAGAGAGGGAAGAAAAGAGAGGAGGAGAGAGAGAGCAAAAGAGAGGGGGAGAGAGAGAGCAAAAGAGAGGGGGGAGAGAGAGAGCCAAATAGAGAGAGGGGGAGAGTGAGAGCAGAAGAGAGGGGGAGAGAGCGAGCAAAAGAGAGGGGGGAGAGAGCAAAAGAGAGGGGGGATAGAGAGAGAGCAAGGGGTGGAACCGCTGTACTGCAAAAAATGGCCCGTGTACACGGCCTTTAGGACTAGTTTTATTATATTTGAATACTGATTACCACATACTTTCTTTGAATGCTTTGAAAATCAACATTAAAATATAAATATTGAAATATGCAAAAGTTGATATTCTTATGTTACATTCTCAAAAAACAGAAATATTATTGTAAAAACACGTTGAATGTTCTACATTAATTTAAAACATACATAAGCAGCAATATATAATGAATATATTGATACACCCTCCCCTCTTGGGCTGACACCCAATCCCTGTGAAAGGACAACATAATAACTTCCATGTTTAAACACAAACATTATCTAATTTGAGAATGTTGTAGATCATTTAAAAAGCCAGGGAGCACCACATTGTGATCTCTGGTTTATAGGTTTGATAATCCAAATATAATTAATCACTCTTCTCACTCATTGTTCAAACACCTTTATGCTTGTCAGTAATAACATTTCACTCATCAAAAATAAGACATCACATGTATTATTCATTATATTGCCTCTCATCAAATATGTCATCTATTAAGCATAGCACTCAAAATGTATTTACTTATAGCCACTAATTACAACTATCATCATATTAATCACATGACATCACTCATATAATTTAAATAATGTATACACATAACACACGTTGCACAGGCTTTCATATCACATGCAACTTATTGTGCCTATTCATTTACTTGTCAATCATTGAACGTATTGTTCATGTCATGTCTCTAATCACATATACTTATCACTTGTGTCTCTCATGTAACTTGTGTTAATCCTTACACATGTCACTTATATCATTCATCACACTCATATCCCTCATCACATGAGCATATATACAGTCTATCAATGCACTCACAATGTATATAAATGATATTACTCATATGGTAATAAACCAGAAGCAATGTATTATTAAAGCCCATATAGTATTATTTAAGTCCACACTGTGGCCCAGATTACGTGTTTTGCGTTAGAGGCTATGTGGTTCTAACAAGCAGTTTTCTCTCACCGCTCACTTACCTACAGTGCTGGTATTACGAATTTTCAGAAACCCGTTGTTAAAAGACAAGAAGTGAGCGTTGAGCAAAATTTTGCTCATTACCGCACTCCAATACCAGCGCTGCTTAAGTCAGCGGTGAGCTGGTCGTATGTGCTCGTGCACAATTTCCCCATAGGAATCAACGGGGAGAGCCGGCTGAGAAAAAGTCTAACACCTGCAAAAAAAGCAGCGTAAAGCTCCTTAATGCAGCCCCATTGATTCCTATGGGGAAATAAAATTTATGTCTACACCTAACACCCTAACATGAACCATGAGTCTAAACATCCCTAATCTTACACTTATTAACCCCTAATCTGCCGTCCCCGACATCGCCAACACCTACATTATACTTATTAACCCCTAATCTGCCGCTCCGGACATCGACGCCACCTACATTATAGTTATGAACCCCTAATCTGCTGCCCCCAACATCGCTGACACCTACATTATATTTATTAACCCCTAATCTGCCGCCCCCAATGTCGCCGCAACCTACCTACTATTTATTAACCCCTAATCTGCCGCCCCCAACGTCGCTGCCACTATATTAAAGTTATTAACCCCTAAACCTAAGTCTAACCCTAACCCTAACACCCCCTAACTTAAATATATATAAAAAAAAGTCTAAATAAATATTACTTTCATTAACTAAATTATTCCTATTTAAAACTAAATACTTACCTGTAAAATAAACCCTAAGCTAGCTACAATATAACTAATAGTTACATTGTAGCTATCTTAGGGTTTATTTTTATTTTACAGGCAAGTTTGTATTTATTTTAACTAGGTAGAATAGTTATTAAATAGTTATTAACTATTTAATAACTACCTAGCTAAAATAAATACAAAAGTACCTGTAAAATAAAACCTAACCTAAGTTACACAAACACCTAACACTACACTATAATTAAATAAACTAAATTAAATACAATTAAATAAATTAAATTAAATTAGCTAAAGTAAACAAAACCCCACTAAATTACAGAAAATAATAAACAAATTACAGATATTTAAACTAATTACACATAATCTAATAGCCCTATTAAAATAAAAAAGCCCCACCAAAATAAAATAACCCTAGCCTAAACTAAACTACCAATAGCCCTTAAAAGGGCTTTTTGCGGGGCATTGCCCCAAAGTAATCAGCTCTTTTACCTGCAAAGAAAAATGCAAACAACCCTCCAATAGTAAAACCTACCACCCACACAACCAACCCCCCAAATAAAATGCTATCTAAAAAAACCTAAGCTCCCCATTGCCCTGAAAAGGGCATTTGGATGGACATTGCACTTAAAAGGGCAGTTAGCTATTTTGCAGCCCAAAGTCCCTAACCTAAAAATAAAACCCACCCAATACACCCTTAAAAAAACCTAACACTAACCCCCTGAAGATTGACTTCATCCAAGTCAGGCCGAAGTCCTCAACGAAGCCGGGAGAAGTCTTCATCCAAGCCAGGCAAAGTTGTCCTCCAGACTGGCAGAAGTCTTCATCCAGACGGCAGGCATCTTCTATCTTCATTCATCCGGTGCCGAGCGGGTCCTTCTTCAAGACATCCGAAGCGGAGCATCCTCTTCATCCGAACCTTTAAGTGACCTCATCCAAGATGGCATCCCTTAGATTCCGATTGGCTGATAGAATTCTATCAGCCAATCGGAATTAAGGTAGAAAAAATCCTATTGGCTGATGCAATCAGCCAATTGGATTGAAGTTCAATCCTATTGGCTGATCCAATCAGCCAATAGGATTGAGCTCGCATTCTATTGGCTGATTGTTTTTTAAGGGTATATTGGGTGGGTTTTATTTTTAGGTTAGGGACTTTGGGCTGCAAAAGAGCTAGCTGCCCTTTTAAGGGCAATGCCCATCCAAATGTCCATTTCAGGGCAATGGGGAGCTTAGGTTTTTTTAGCTAGTATTTTATTTGGGGGGTTGGTTGTGTGGGTGGTGGGTTTTACTGTTGGGAGGTTGGTTGTATTTTTTTAACAGGTAAAAGAGCTGATTACTTTGGGGCAATGCCCCGCAAAAGGCCCTTTTAAGGGCTATTGGTAGTTTAGTTTAGGCTAGGGTTTTTTTTTATTTTGGAGGGGCTTTTTTATTTTAATAGGGCTATTAGATTAGGTGTAATTAGTTTAAATATCTGTAATTTGTTTATTATTTTCTGTAATCTAGTGGGTTTTTTTGTACTTTAGCTAATTTAATTTAATTTAATTTAGGTAATTGTATTTAATTTAGTTAATTTATTTAATTATAGAGTAGTGTTAGGTGTTCGTGTAACTTAAGTTAGGTTTTATCTTACAGGTACTTTTGTATTTATTTTAGCTAGGTTGTTATTAAATAGTTAATAACTATTTAGTAACTATTCTACCTAGTTAAAATAAATACAAACTTGCCTGTAAAATAAAAATAAACCCTAAGCTAGCTACAATATAACTATTCATTATATTGTAGCTATCTTAGGGTTTATTTTACAGGTAAGTATTTACTTTTAAATAGGAATAATTTAGTTAATGATAGTAATATTTATTTAGATTTATTGTAATTATATTTAAGTTAGGGGATGTTAGGGTTAGGGTTAGACTTAGGTTTAGGGGTTAATAACTTTAATATAGTGGCAGCGACTTTGGGGGCGGCAGATTAGGGGTTAATAAATAGTATGTAGGTGTCGGCGATGTTGTGGCAGCAGATTAGGGGTTAATAATTATAATGTAGGTGTTGGCGATGTCGGGGGTGGCAGATTAGGGGTTCATAAATATAATGTAGGTGGTGGCGATGTCCGGAGCGGCAGATTAGGGGTTAATAATAATTTTATTATAGTTTTTGCGATGCGGAAGAGCCTCGGTTTAGGGGTTAATAGGTATGGGTGTTAGTGTACTTTTTAGCACTTTAGTTATGAGTTTTATGATACAGCGTTGTACCATAAAACTCATAACTACTGACTTTTAAATGCGTTAGGACTCTTGACGGGGTAGGGTGTACCACTCACTTTTTGGCCTCCCAGGACAGACTCGTAATACCGGCGCTATGGAAGTCCCATAGAAAAAAGACTTTACAAAGTTTACGTAAGTCGTTTTGCGGTAAGGCCAAATAAGTGTGCGGTGACGCTGAACCTTCAAGACTCGTAATACCAGCGGTAGGGAAAAAGCAGTGTTAGGGCCTCTTAACGCTGCTTTTTTACCCTAACGCACAACTCGTAATCTAGCCGTGTATCTTTTCAGGCCCATGATATATACATGAACCTTCTTGAAATCAGGTTCTTAGAATGCTGGGATTTCTTTGCATAAATATTTATGAATGTACTTATTTTTTGTTTGTTTTGCCTTGTGTTTTGTTTATACCACTTGATATACTTTTTAGTGCACTGTATGGCACTATAAATTTGCACTGGTAGTTTTTATAGATATCATTTCCAATAAAATGACTTTTAATAAAAATAAAATATGGTCATTTTATTTCCCTTTTCCAGTCACATATAGTCCTTTAAATGAAATAAGTCAGTATTGTAATAAACACAGTAATAACAAAATACATAATATTATATTTATTTTTCTAATAAATTAGGTTATGGTCAACTGATCAAGCAATTGCAGACCCTAGCAAATGGACGAATAGTTCTTGCTCTTGAAGGAGGACATGACCTTACTGCCATATGTAACGCATCAGAGACCTGTGTTAATGTCCTTTTAGGAAAACAGGTAATATTATGATTTTTCCCTGCAACATTTAAAATACCCCTTATTTAAGTATCGCTTGGCACAATGCCTGTATGTTTTGGCTGTACTTACAAAATGACTGAACATATAAGCACTAAAAAGGAATGTGGCCCTCATAAGTATGTATATTGGATTGTTTTTATTGAGTAAAATATAACATACCTAAAATTGCACACACTGATTACAGTTTAATGGTCAGTCCATCCAATTTCTATTTGTCTGGTTTCAACTACAGTTCAGGAATTTTCATAACTGTTATTGCACCTTGATTTCGTTATATTTCACCAACAAGTTCAGCTATTGTTGTAATTAGTCATTGTTGTTCTTGCTAAAACCCTTGATGTTGTGAAAAAATTAAGGGGCACGTAAATTTAATTTTAGCTTAACGATGATTTCAGCCATATTGAGATACTTACTCCCACATCAAATATATTAAAAATACACATATATGGTCCTCTTTAAGGCACAAAGCCCTTCTATACATACACAAAGCCATATATACATAAATTTCAAAGTGAATAGATGCCCCTTGTTTAAAGGGATATAAAACAGTTGTTTTCTTATTGTTGTAATAAAAACAGCGTTCAGAACTGAAGTGGCTTATACTTAATAGAAATCATTGCAGATTTGGAAATGACATGATATGTATAGCATTTGTTAATGAATAACAGAAAGTGTACTGTGCTATGCGTTTCTCCTTTGTATGCATAATTTGTTTTAATTTATAATCAATAAAGCTTGTTTTTTAAAAAAAAATCATTGCAGAATGTATTATTCATCATTTTAAAAGGATTTTACCTTTTATTTCCTTTTTTTAAATTCATTTGTGCAGTGTCCATAGCTTCCTGTCACAACTCCACAAGGGGGCTGGAGTCTCTTAGGAAGGCACAGATAGCTTGATGTTATAAATCTTCTAGAGTAAGATGAGCTGGTTTACTCTTCAGTGAATGCTAGAGAGACAGGAAATCAGGTTCTTGCCCGTGCTCGGAAGAAGCAGAATGAAACTGAAAGGCGCATGAAACCCCAAATTTTTCTTTCAGAGAGAGAATACAATTTTGAAAAAATTACCAATTTACTTGGTTTACTTGTTATTGTTTGTTGAAGAGATATATACTGTAGATAGGTAGCATGCACATGTCTGGAACACTACATGACAGGAAATAGTGCTGCCATCTAGTGCTCTTGCTAATGTATAACTTTCCAAGTTCTCATTTTGCAATAAAACAAGTATTGCTTGCTGTTTTTTATGTTTATTTTGATTTAATATATATATATGTAACACACAGAGAAAGTCCTGCACTCACTTACAAGCTCTGAGCTAAGATTAAAAGCAAAAATTGAAGGGTTAGTTAACGCATTTGGCCAAATGGGACAAGCCCAGGTACCACAACAAGGTCCCTTCCAAAAACCCCGGACCCTAAAACAGCCACACAATGCAAGCTCTCAATCCAACAAACTGGGAACAAGTGAAGGGTGCACAGCCTTATGTAATCACCCCAGACATATACAAAACACAGAAGGGGACTGCATTCTCATACCGGATCGGGTACACATCCCAAGACCCTGCAACATGCTCAGCCCTGGGTGCTCACTGACACTCATAGGAAGCTGTGCTGTCCCCAGAATCACAGGTGGCTAACCCCAGACAGGTCTGGGTGCTAGAACCATAGGGAAAATTACTAAACAAATTAATACAACACACAGAGAAAGTCCAGCACTCACTTACAAGCTAAGATAAAAAGCAAAAATGGAAGGGTTAGTTTCCACATTTGGCCAAATGGGACAAGCCCAGGTACCATGACAAGGTCCTTTCTAAAAACCTGGGACCCTAAAACAGCCACACAATGCAAGTTCTCAATCCAACAAACTGGGAACAATTGAAGGGTATTTTCCCTATTGTTCTTGCACCCAGACCTGTCTGGGGTTAACTGCCTGTGACTCTGGGGACAGCACAGCTTCCTGTGAGTGCCAGTGAGCACCCAGGGCTGAGCATGTTGCAGGGTCTTGGGATGTGTACCCGATCCGGTATCAGAATGCAGTCCCCTTCTGTGTTTTGTATATGTCTGGGGTGATTTCATAAGCCTGTGCACCCTTCACTTGTTCCCAGTTTGTTTGGATTGAGAGCTTGCATTGTGTGGCTGTTTTAGGGTCCCAGGTTTTTGGAAGGGACCTTGTCGTGGTACCTGGGCTTGTCCCATTTGGCCAAATGCGGTAACTAACCCTTCCATTTTTGCTTTTACATAACTCATATTTTGATATCAACAGAAACCTGTACAATACATCAAAGTGTTACTTAATCCAACCAAAGCTGGCAACATTATAGTAATTCTGTAACTTATAGATCAGTGGTTCTTATGGTTGAAAATATGAGAAAACATTTAAGAGGTATAGAAAGTATCTAAAGTAAAAAATGCATTGATAGTACCAGTTCTGATTAAAAAGCCATATAGTATGGGGATTCAAACAGGTGTAAATATAAACTGAAAATTTGAAAAAGAGAATGAGGATGAAAATGGAGAAACAGGCATCAGTTGAGCCATGGGAGGGAAAATGTAATTTAACCCCTTCTCGCTCTGACTTATTTGTCTACATTGGAACAAAGTTCCGATGTAAACAAATAAGTAAAAAACTTAAATCATGCAATCTTTCATATGATCGTGTGATTTCAATGACGGGATTGTGTGAGGGGGGAGTGCCTATAACATCAGGCATGCCCTACAGCCCACAATCCTATTCAAGAATAGTGATGTCGCAAACCTAAAATTTTGCGTTCGCGAACGGTGAACGCGAACTTCCGCAAAAGTTTGCGAACCGGGCAAACCGCCATAGACTTCAATAGGCAGGCGAATTTTAAAACCCACAGGGACTCTTTCTGGCCACAAAAGTGATGGAAAAGTTGTTTCAAGGGGACTAACACCTGGACTGTGGCATTCCGGAGGGGGATCCCTGGCAAAACTCCCATGGAAAATTACATAGTTGATGCAGAGTCTGCTTTTAACCCATAAAGGGCCTAAATCACTAACATTCCCAAATTGTTTGGAATAACGTGCTTTAAAACATCAGGTATGATGTTGTATCGTTCAGGTAGTGTAAGGATTTTTTTTTTTAAATGTACACTACTGTTTTAGCAGATATGACTTGCACTGGTGTCACACTGTGCCCTGGCAGGACGTCAAACGCACACGTGTGAAGGAAAATGACTGCTATTATTTCAAATTAAAAAAAGTTTTTTTTTTTTTTTTTAAATGTACATTACTGTTACACCAGATATGAGTGGTGGCACTGGGCAAGTGGGCACAGTATACGCTGTGAGCCTGAGCTGGCAGGCAAGCTGCAATTAGATTACACAGGAAAAAAAAAAAGGCAGACTGATGTTCTAGCCCTAAAAAGGGCTTTTTGGGGTGCTGTCCTTACAGCAGAGATCAGATGAGTCCTTCAGGACTGTAGTGGACACTGAATACACTAGCCTAGCTATCGATTTCCCTATTAAATCAGCAGCAGCTACACTGTCCCTCCTCTCACTAAGAATGCAGGCTCCGAATGAATCTAAAATGGATGCTGTCCAGGAGGTGGGAGGGTCTGGGAGGGAGTATCTGCTGCTGATTGGCTGGAATGTGTCTCGTGACTGTGAGCTACAGGGTCAAAGTTTACTCAATGATGACGAATAGGGGGCGGATCGAACATCGCATATGTTCGCCGTCCGCTGTGAACGCGAACATGCTATGTTTGCTGCGAACTATTCGCGGCAGAACTGTTCGCGACATCACTATTCAGGAAGTGCCTATGGCTTCAGTACAGCCAAACAGCAATGGCGCTATATGCCGTCCTAAGGGCTTGAAAGCCAGTGCAGTTAGGACTGCATAGAACGTCATAAGGTCCTGAAGGGTTTAAGATGGTGTAGGAAAAAGGGAGAGAAAGACAGTAAGATAAGTATGACAAACTGTGAGATTCTGAAGTAGTTGAGGGAATCATTATAAAATGGAAAGGAGAAGGATATCAGAGATGTTAGAGAAAAATGACAATAAAAATATACGAGAAAAAAAATGGGGAAAGAAAAAATAAGTGAGATCGAAAGTGAAGGTGGGTAAGTTGGAAAAGTATATAGGGTGAGAAACATTGAAAAGTGAGAAAAAAAGTGAAGAGACAGTAGAGTATATGTTGGGAGAACAAAGGTTTAGAGAGAGAAAATGAAAAAAAGACACAGTTAAAGTTGAATAATTTATAGGAAGCTGGTATGAGGTAAGGGAGAAAGGCTCAAAGATATGGAGAGAAGGGCCACAAAGGGAAGAAAAATATTCGGCATTGGCAAAACATGCTTTCACTCATCCTTTTACTGATACACAATATCATAGGCCAATATAATTAGTAGTAGTGTTCCCCAACCATGTATTGGTGAACCAGGTGTATTTTATTATATAGGTTTGGGGTTTTCATAAGCAAATGTTTTTTTCTTCTTCTTCTTTATGGTCACAAGAAAATTACCCAAAAAGGTTCCAGTGAGTAATAATTTTGCAGTTGTGGATAAGATATGAATTAAGAGGTTAATAGAGTAGTGGGGTAGTTTGTAATATTGGGCTTTGTTGGTTTAGGAGTTAATAGTGTTTAGGGTAGTTTGCGGTCATGAAATATCCTAAGATGAATGAAGATAGAAGACCGCTGCTGGTATGAAGATGGACTGTCACCAGGATGAAGATGGACTAGCGCCGGATGAAGACATACCACCACCTGGATGAAAATAGACCACTGCTGGGATGAAGATGGAGCGCTGCTGGGATAAAGATGGAGCGCAGCTGGGATAAAAATGGAGCTCCGACTTTGGAGAGTACCATCTTTGGGGGAGAAATTTTTTTGGTGTGTTTTTTTTGTTAGATAGCCTACTTTGGGGGGGGGGGTACTTGTAGAATGGTGTAGTGTATTTTTTTTTAAAGAGCTAAATCATGATAGTTCAATGCCCTACAAAAAGCCCTTTTAAGAGCTATTTTTATAGTTTAAGTGGGTCTTTAGTTTTTGAATAGGCATAACTGTTTTTTCATTTTTTTAATTCCCTTTTTTATGTAATGGTAGTTTTTTTTCTTTAATGGTAGATTTTTTATATTTTAAGGTTAGCGCTGTGGAATCTGTTGGCGCTCTACAAATAACCGATAATATCCTATATTATAAAAGACAAGTGTTTGTCTGAAGCCGTCATGCGCAGTACAGACAAACACTTGGCCTTAGACAGCTG